>NW_010358595.1:568995-582162 GCF_000414095.1 Morus notabilis | reverse complement strand
CATGTTAAGGGATGATTAGTATATCACCACTGATTTTTATTGAGCCTTATTGATATAATATGGGTTCATATTAAGCCAGTTTAAGATCTCATGTAGGTTCATTATATAGGTGATGTAGAGACATCATGCATTTTATTTATGTAATTTTTTACTAATCGAGAAATCAATAGCTACTCTAATATTATCAATGGTCAGGTAGACGTTCAAGGGTTTTTTTTTCCCTCTTGGAAAAGGCCACTAGCTACTACTTAAGTTGGCAACTAGTTGCAATTATAACCATGCATTACTTTCACGCATACTCCATCGTACTATGCACCACGAATCACCCTAAAAACAAAAAAAAAGAAATCTACTATCTCATTTTTGCGATAAGTAAGAGCTTATACAAATGTTACAGTAGCATATATACGATTTTTTCTCTGATGGCTCCTATATTGTGGGGATTTAGGTATCGATCTACTCATATTCTCAAGCTATAATCTTAGCTGTCAAAGTATGGCTTCATGTCAAAACTGTCTCTAATGCAAACAACAGTTTTAAGGGACCGGATCATATATATATGTGTGTGTGTGTATATATATATATATATATATACACTCTTCAAAAACCTCGTGTAATCATGCAGTGGGATTTGTTTTGACATGTATGATTTTGCTGCAGCCTGCGCACTCTATCCTACATGTGAGGAGAAGGGACAAAGATGCTTTGTACAATATGCTCCATGAGTTTTAGCTAGTTACAAGATCTCTCTCTCTCTCTCTCTTGTTCACTTATATTAGTTGGTTTTACATGGGATTTGTTTTTCAATATTAATTTGTTGTTTTTGTAACCAAAAGGTAGCCCGTGAACCTTAACTACACGTCACAAAGTCTCACATCACAACAGAGACATATGGTATGTTTCTCCGGACCCCAGTTGAATATCACTTGGTACTTTTCACTCGCAGACCCCACAGCAACAAAAACCTGTTCATAAGACCACTTCTGGAATATATATATATATATATATATATATGCATGCACTAATTGCCTTGCAGCTCATATATTATATATATACAAGGACCATGCATATACTATATGGATTTTGGATAATTTACTTGATATATACGGGCAAGCAGTCTTGTGTCTCAAACTTTTATAAGATATAATTACATGACGAAGTACATATAAGTATTCTTGTTATACAATTGTGGTATATATTAAGTAACATGTAATTTGATGTGATAGATTAAACTTTCAAATTTAAAGTTGTTAATTTACAGACTTAAAAAGTATTATAGTGGTGAATTTATTTACTTGGAGAGGGTAGTCAGAATATATAGATACACGCATGCATCATAAAAGCTTAATAGTTAATACATTCATATACATATATAGCTGCGGAAGGAACTTGTTTTCTGGTATCGTTTGCCTTGTCTATATTCTATAAATTGGACGCTTTTTATTAACAAAATGCCATCTGATTATGATGAGACCTTTTTGTCTAAGCACATAATGTAAGTTATTAACGGTGTGTTTGGAGTTGTTTTTGTTTTTATTTTTTACGTTTTTCGAGAAAAAAATGAAGACGAGAGAGAAACGGCGTTTGACACGATTAAAAACAAAAAACGGAAATGAAAACGATTTTTTTGTTTAATGTAAAATGGGAGAGAAATGAAAAATGACTTTTAGTCGTTTTTCATTTTTTGTTTCTATTTTCTCCTTTGTCGAGTAGAGAGAGAGAGACATTAATATATTTTTTAATACTGAAAACAAGTTCTTAATAAAATTACCAAACACATTTTTAAAAATGATTTCTGTCTGAGATTGAAAACGTTTTTATTGCTATTTTCATATAAAAAGTAAAATTATTTTAAAACGAGTTCTAAACGCACTATAAAAAATTCTCTAGGGCGTTGTGAAAGTATCATTTCTTTGGGCCGTGTGCGTTTGAAATCAAGAAAGGCTCTCAATTACCTTAAACAACTTTCTGAGATTTTTCCTTAATTATTCACACATTTATTTATTTATTTATTTTATGGTGCTCTTATCATAATAGACTTGAAATATCAGAAAAAATCTCCTATGCAGCCTTATATATAAGATTTTGAGGCCCT
This sequence comes from Morus notabilis, assembly GCF_000414095.1. Lineage (NCBI taxonomy): Eukaryota > Viridiplantae > Streptophyta > Magnoliopsida > Rosales > Moraceae > Morus > Morus notabilis. Next base: position 580,067 of record NW_010358595.1, on the reverse strand, counting down.
ATTCAGTCCTTGTGCCAAATATATAAGATATGCAAACACCTTCTCATTTGAGAACACAATTAATTTAGAATGCATTAACCTGCTTAGTAAATTTCAAAAAGAAAAAGTTTCTCTTAATTAAAGAAGTTGGATTATTTGATCTCAGTTTCTAAGTGCTGATTTCCAGATAAAAAATAATCGCCTTATTTTTCATTATATAATTTGATGTCTCTACCAGTGCAGAAGATTATTAATATTAGATTATATATAGCTCTTCAAACTTTTTTTCCGTTGTTATTTAATTTGCAGTTGTTGTTTCTTTTTTCTTCTTGTGTTGGAATCTCATCTACAAGAAAAGCATGTCCATAAGAAAATAGGGTTTGTCACGAGACAGGTTTCCAAATTTAACACTATTTAATTTTTAAATATCTTTATTGTTTGATTGGGACATTCAATAATATTTAAGAATGTTAGTATGTGAAAAAGGTGATGAACATTTAACCCCCCCCCCAAAAAAAAGGAAAAAAGTTGCTGAACAGAGGAGCATTGTACCAAAAAAACTGCATCATTAATAATACCTAGATTTGTATGATCTCTATAAGCAAAGGACAAGTTTTTACATTTTTTCTGAATAAATTTGCACAGCTTTTTTGTTTTTTTTTTGTTTTTTTGAAAAGATAAATCTGCACAGCTACTATATACATTAATAGGCAATATATATGTATGTGATTGGACGTAAAGAAAAATCTTCACAAACTCCAGCCTCATGGTCTCCATGTTTCAAATCCGAATAGAATAGATGCCAGGCATTAATTAAAGGACGCTAATTAAAAAATTACTGATAATTTAATTACTAAACAACAAAGTTTAATTTTTTTAATCGTAATTAGTATTTCATGTTCATCTTTTCTTTAATTGTGAGCTTTTACATTGAAGAAAGTCGTTTAAGGCGTGACGTTTCAAAGCAATAATAATCAACTATATCCTTTATTTATCGTCAAGCCAACAATTTTTTTTCTTTTAGTTTTTCTATTGTTTTTCTGAAGAAATACCAAGCAAAAAAAATTTGTTCGTGTCTATTCGTTTGGTGCTAGAATGATCATGAAGCTGTACTACTAATTGACAACATATAGAATAAACTTTAGCATCGTTATGTCGCTTAAAGTTACACTTATTTAATCTTATTTTATTTTATTTTTGCTCTGATTTCTTTTATTTATATCTCTATTTGAATTTGCCCATATTCCTTGTCTAACTATATACTTAATAGTAACAAAGCAATAGTACCATAGAGATAAGCTTCAAGTCATATTCTCAATTGACACACAAGAATATGGAAGACTTAATCTCGAATTTCGAAGACCCAAGGCGTCCAATAATCGATCACTTTATCTAGCTTGCAGCTTGACAATTGGATTTTCTATGAGAAAAACAACAAATTTGCATCAAGTTCGGCAACACTTAAATCATTACATAAGTCAATGGAGAATAACATGTGCTGCTGATGATTATTCTCCAAATAATTGTTCTTTTGCACAAGAAAATCGCACAATATTTCCGATGGGGCCCATCTCGCATAGTTAATATTCTTGCAAACTAATAAGAAGAGTTTTATTTTATACCACTACTCTTAATTATACATTGAATATATTATATACCACATACATCAGTTGTACTTGTGATATTAATTGTTCAAACGTCCTATTCTAATCTCCAAATTGTATAATGAAAATGCAAATATATAAAGTGCTGGTACGGTCCATTTGGATGGACAGTTTATCCAACAAAATATGAAAAATAAAAAGATGTAACATGATAAGCATTAAACATAAACTTGACTATATCACGCATCTCTAATACTAATATGGTTTGTTTCATGATTGTTATGTTATAATATTTTTCACTAAATGTTATGTTGGACGGACCATTCATCGGGATCGATCATAATGAAAACGTACGTATATGAATATCTATGTAAGGCAAGCATTGTACGTAAGCATCGCCTAGATAAATTCAGAATAATATATGCAGAAAATTGAAGAAAATTGCGATAGGAAAATGACAACAAGAGCGAGCAGGTCATGCAGGCGTATTGGATTGTTTTGTTGTGATGATTAATAAGCTGCACGCATGTGAATAAGTGGGTACGTGATGGTTTGTTTGTATGTAGACAACATTCTGGAGCAATAAGATTGACTTATATATAATGCAACACAATATCACTATTCAGACAGACAGACACACAAACACACACACACACATATATATATATATATTAGAAAAAATATTTTAGAATCGGAATTTTCATACACACACATATATATATTAGAAAAAATATTTTAGAATCGGAATTTTCATACTCCAATTAGTATATATGTATATATAATTTCCCAACACATTGCTTATAAGATAATTTTGATAAATACCCTTTAAAAATGCACAAATCATGATATTTACCCATTACTCTTGATTTATAACCTTTTTAATTAAATAATTACACTAACAAAATGATATTTATTAAGAGTAAGAGGTAAATGTCTAGATTCGTACAATTTTAAAGATAAATTCTCTATTTTTTTCTTGCTTATACTATTCCCCGGCGCAAGAAGCGGGGAGCAAAATAGCGTTATATATATATGGCTACATAAAACTCAAATACAATACCCATGCAAAACGTGATCACCCCTTTTATAAGCTAATTCATACTATATTGCCCTAACTAATAAGGAGTTGATTTTGCAAAAGTAAGCATAGTGTTAGTTTACCAATCCATCCCAAAAGCTTAAGCATAGTGTTAGTTTATCAATCCATTCTAAAAGCTTAAGCATAGTGTTAGTTTACCAATCCATCTCAAAAGCTTAAGCTTTTGGGATGGATTGGTAAACTAACACATAATATTAAAAAGTACGATTTCTCGACAGTTTCCACGTTAGACTAGAAAATCTCAAACTATTAATTATTGTATCGCGTAATTTCTTATATAAGATCAAAGACAGACTATTGCTGCCCAACAAAATTTGTGCAGTACGTACATATGTAATAATGTGATTATTCTTAGTAAATGAAGAGCTAGAGAGGATAATTAACTAACGACATAAATTATTAATTAGTACATCCGAATTAAGTTGACACCCACAGCAAACTTCTCCCACACAAAACCGTACGTCCACTCATCCTGTTAACAAATGTTAATAAATGTTAGAAAAGTCGCCTACTATATATAATTAGAAAACTGATACATAGCATTATAATGATGCTAAAATGTAGTTGAGTTGACAAAAACATGCACTTCATGTTGTCATAAATCTTACTCAAAAAATTAGAGTATAATGGAATAGTTGTAATTAGCCCGAATTCAAATCACAGTTTAGTATTACAGTGTTAAACATCAGTATTGCACATCAGTACGTAAAATTGGTCACAGATGATTGGATCACGGCGTATGAAAATGCATGCAACGCACGCTTTAGCTTCTATACATCCATTGAAGTTAACGTTAACTTATAATATGCGCGAAAAAATGTTAAATCACGCGGAGAAGAAAATTAAACTGCTAATAATTGTTATATATTAAGCGGGCTTCACGTGGAGAAACAGAAGGGCACCTTCAAAGAGAGTTAATTAGCAAACAATAGAGGTTAACATTAATTAAATAATCAATTAGGGAGGATGCTTACTATGAGGGTTAAAACCGCGAGAGAAGGGAATCTACACGTGAGGAGAGACAAAAGAAATGAGAAATGAAGACGAGGATGTGTGTTTGTGTGTGTGTGTGTGTGAGGTGGAAGAGAGGCATCGAAAGCTGCGACGGAAGCGTCAAAGGTTGTTTAGCTGTCAATCCCTCCAAAACTCTCTTCCCTCACGGGGTTTCTCTTCCCTCACGTATTCCCCTCTCTCTCTCTCTCTCTCTCTCTCTCTCTCTCTCTCTCTCTCTCTCTCTCTCTCTCTCTCTCTCTCTCTCTCTCTCTCTCTCTCTCTCTCTCTCATATTGCATTGTGTCATCTAATCATATGTTTTTACGGATATATCCTCACTCTTTTCTGTTTTTGTTCGATGACATAGAAGAAATGCAACAAAACTAGTACATGATATCGATATGCTCATAGCTAGAGTATTGGTGGTCGCTTATATACAAATATATGGTTGGAGTTGGAGATAAGTTCTACTGTTGAGATATTATATATGTTACTTCATTGCCTTTTTTTTCTTGGTCATGTATAGAGGTGAAAGGTCCGGAGCCCGGCTGACTTAAATAAAAATTCGTATGGGGTTAGGTCGACCTTAAAGATAAGAGGGTCGATGGAATTTTATAAGGTATTTTTATTTTTTTTAAAAAAGGGTGTCACCTGTTTAGTCTAACTCAAACTTGCAATCTAATTATATATACGTGTATATAAATAAATATGTAGGTAGGAATTGCCTATGACATCCCACCAGTCATGCACGCGTACATATGTACCTCTTTTAATATGCCCGTGTAATATTGTCCGTGCATGTGTGACTCAATTTGCTTCAATGTGACATTTAAAATATAGTTCAACGTATGTAAAATTGACTGTAACACGAAAATATGAAAAAAAAAAATTACACGTACGAAGGAATAATATGATATGTACATACGAAAAAAGTTACGTACTACGTGTGCCAATTCTAAGACTTTGTCTATATGTATGTAGTTTAGTTTAGGATATATAATTGTATTCTAAGTAGAATGAAATTGCAATATCTTCTTTATTTTAGACATTTAAATTAGAGTAAGTTGTACTTTCAAGGGGCTGCGGGTTTTGCTTGTGGCCACAAAGTTACCCGATTGATCACGTAAATATATAAAGCTCTACTAAATTAGTAACCAATAATAGATAGTTATATATATAATTACCTAAGTTTAAGGCATAAATATTATATGGAAATAATTGTGGCGGTAGCGCTGATCAACGCTAGAAAACAAGAAGTCTCATGTAGACCGGTTTCAGTCATGTTCATTTCCCCTAGCTGGCCCTCTTTAAAAGGGATATTCAGTTTCCCTATGCGAAACAGAAAGACTTAAAAGAGAGACAATAAGTGAAAAACAACATCTAGAGGCTGCTATTAGCTCTCTTTACTGGGAATTAAAGAAGCAATATGAGTTCTTCTAGAGACAGAAATATGCATGAGAGATTGCAACGGCTTCGAGCAATCACCAATTCCAGCGCTGTAATTACCTCCATATATAACACAGAAAATCTTAAAACATAAAATATATATGCTTCTTGAATGAAATTTCATTTTTTTTTTACTAACTTTTCACAGTTTTGATTCCGATTATTGACATTATTTGTTTAAATTTTTGTGTATTTTTGCAGATGAATAAAGCCTCAATTATTGTTGATGCTTCGAAATATATCAACGAGTTGAAGCAAAAGGTGTCAAGGTTGAACCAAGAGATTGGAACTTCTCAAACGCCAATCGACGAAAATCAATTGCCCGCGGTACGAATTAATAGATATGTATATATGTTGATATTGCCAGTTATTTCTCTTCTTCATTCAAAAAAAAAAAAAAAACAGAGAAATATTATATATATATATGTAACTGGTTAGAAATTACAATTACTATCGATCCTAGTCATGTATTGTTTAATTAATCCCTTTTGCTAGACCAAGTTAACTGATTCTCTTGTCAATTATTCTTATACTACTTCAGCAGGTTACGGTTGAAACACTAGAAAAGGGTTTCCTTATTAATGTGTTCTCTGATAAGAATAGCCCTGGTTTGCTCGTCTCTATTCTTGAAGCCTTTGAGAACCTGGGCCTTGATGTGCTCGACGCTAGGGTTTCTTGTACAGACAATTTCCAGCTAGAAGCAGTTGGAGAAGAAGTAAGAAAAACTTATATATGTCATTTTTATCCACCTGACCCTCTCTCTCTCTCTCTCTCTCTCTCTCTCTCTCTCTCTCTCTCTCTCTCTCTCTCTCTCTCTATCTCTCCCCTCTAGTATACAGGAGGCGATCTCTCTCTCTCTCTCTCTCTCTCTCTCTCTCTCTCTCTCTCTCTCTCCCTCCCTCCCTCCCATAAACCTGTAAGAGGGAATATGTTTAGTCATTATTGTCATGAGCACATATATGTACCACAAAAGTGGATATTTTTTCCAACCCCCCACTCCACACCCTCCACCTCCATTTATTATATATATATATTATAAATATATATATATATATATATATATATAGAGAGAGAGAGAGAGAATCAAAATGGTTTTTAAAATAGTTGAAAAGAAAAAACCTCACGTGTGACTGTAAGTTGCAGTGACATATTCTGAGTGATGATTAATAATGACCAGAAGTACTATAGTACTACTTCTCGGTTGGCATCAAAGTTGGCTTGTTCTTTTTCCTTTCTCTTGTAGTTGCATGGATAACTCTCAACTACTGCATGAGTTCAGTACTTTTTTAACGCAAGTATAGTACTTTATAGCTTTGCATTTATAATCCAATTCCCCTTTTGATTTTTTTGCATTTAATTTTTTGAGTAAACACTAATCATACAAAATTTTAGCACTAAAGGGACACGACAATAATCTTAATATTATTGCAGTAGCAGTAGTAACAAGAGCAAATTAAGAACTTGTATTTATTAATACGTGCTTTATCTGTATATATCTGATGCTTATGCAACAGAATTCGTTCTGACATATATATATATATAGATATATATGTATATATATAATTTGTTTTAATTCTTGATTTTGTAGAGTGACAATAGCATTGATGCACAAGTGGTGAAACAAGCTGTGTTGCAAGCAGTTAGAAACTGGAGTGAGCAAGATTAAATGAACCGGTCAATAATTTAGTTGGTTTTTGTAATTCCTTTCCTTCTTGCCCTATATTGTTTCACGTTTCATTATGTGATGTTGTTGTAACAAAATTTTCTTAATGAAGGAAGTTTTTTTTTTTTATCTCGTACTTAAAAGTACTCAAACCTTTAATTCGTTTTTGCCTATCGATCCCAATTTTTAACATATTAAAGCATTAGTGAACTGGACCCATGATATTTGGTTTGTTAAACGTACCGAAAGCTTGTAACATCAGTTTCCTACTACAAATTATAAATATTCTGGGTCAGCATGTTTATTGGAAGATCCTTTATTTTAATTATTATTTTTCTTAAGGAAGAAAGGGTTTAACTGATGACTGAAGAATGACGTAACTATATAGGTTGACACCCCCTTACTTATTCAAGTCAGGCAAATATTTGGTTTGTTAGACCGAAAGCTTATAACATCAGTTTCCTACTACGCTATAGCGCCTAGGCTCTGTCAAGTTAGACTGCAAAATCCCTTTTTAAGCGCTTTCACTCTCACTTTTCAATGCTAAGGGCCTGTTTTTTTAGAGTGTGACTTGAGTGTAGTTTTTGAATTAAATTTAAATTATAACTTGAGTTGAAGTTGTAACTTGAGTTTGTGTTTAGTTGTGTACATTTGAGTTATGGTTTGATATAAGAATCTTTTTTTAAGTTTGTGTTTGAGTGAGTTAAAATTTAAATTTGTATTTAGATAGTATTTTAATAAAAACTCAATAGTGATGAAAAATTTTAATAGGGTATATGGGTGGAATTTTATTCGTCTTTTCGCTGTCAACGCATAGAAAAGAAATCATCTCAATCAGGATTAAAACGAAAAAGTTATAGCATTTTTAAGAATAGAAAAAATACTATTCATTAATTTGAGTTCGAGTTTCTTAACTCGAGTTGAAGGGACACTTGAACTTGAGTTTTGGTCCCAAATTCGAGTTCAAACTTGAGTTCAAACTTAAAAGAACATGAACTTGAATAAAGTTGAAACTCGAGTTTTCTTTTTTTGAGTTTTTTAGGCAGCCGAACACACCCTAAGGGCCCGTTCACTTCGCCGATTACAATTTGTGATTTGAGTTGAGTGCATAGATTGAAGTTACAATTGAAATTGAAATTAAAACTGAAATCAAAGTTAGTGTTTAGGAGTGCACATGGTGATTCAAACCTTCCTCCCAATTCAAGTTATGAGTGTTCACTTCACCAATTTCACAATTCCAACCACCACCCCTATTATTCAAGTTGGAAAATGAAAAAAAAAAGAAAAAAAATTGAAAAACACAGAAATTAAAAAAAAAATGCATACTACCAATTCGTAATAATGTCTGTACAATGTTATACACAAAAATCTAAAATTACAGATAATTGAATTGGCAACTACAATCCAACATAACCTATTACAAAACAAATATTTCATACATGATAACTGATACGTGGCTATTTAGCGATTGTTATTTCCACCATGAGCCTCCCACATATTGCTCGCTATTTCATCCCTCATAAGACCCATCTCCCTTCGACTCACGGTGTTTCTTGGTCCTTCCGTACTCCGATCTGGGTTATGATTTTGATTGACATCCTCATCCGCGTTTAAGGGGTCAATTTCACTTACCGGTACCCCATCTTGTAAGTATTGATTTATGAAGCTGTCATCATGTTGATACATGCGTATGAAGTTATGTATCACAACACAAGCAATAGGTATTCTCGCTTGTTTTTACATTGGGTAATTGTTGATTATCTTTATAATGCGGAACCTCGCTTTTCACACCCTGAATGTCCGCTCGATACAATTCCTAAGTGATGAATGGGTGTAGTTAAATAACTCCTACTCACTTCAAGGTCAACTTCGACGTGCCCTATACTCTTACAAGTGGTACGTACAACCGCGATAAGGAGCTAGAAAACAACCTATGTTTGCATAACCGAAGTCTACTAAATAAAATTTTCCTACATGGTGGGAGCAAAAAATGTTTTAGCTGACTTGTAGCAACGTTTCCAACCCACATAGATTCAAACTCGAATTATTACCCATTTTAAGATTTGTGTGTACCTGCTGGAGGGACAGGGAATTTCTTTGATGGCGTTTCAAGTGCTGCATCAAGAACTCGTACGTCATGCGCGGAACCCTCCCACCCGGTAAGCATATACGTGAACTTCATGTCGAAGGAACACACTCCCAAAACATTTTGTGAGTTGAATCCCTTCCTATTTCTCCAGACCTCAGCATTTTCTGGCGGTGGTACACAGGGAATGTGCGTCTTGTCGAGCGCGCCAACGCAGTTCTGTGACAAATATAATGAACGTTATTATGAATCTCAAAATATTGCGTTAACATAATGTTTTTACGAACAAGAAAAAAATGGAGAGATATGCCTTACATCGAACCAAGGTCTGTACTTGCTCTCACTTGCCTCAATAAGTGGATTGATGCGGTTAAAGTCAGGTGGCGTAATAAAATCATGCCGCAGACGATATATGACATTCAACACTACCATGAAGTACTTTGAAATTGTAGCCCCCGAGTGTTGCCATTGATGTTGTGTCTCTGTATTACTTTCGCTTTGGCAAACAATTGTCAAGAAAATGATCAATTGCTTATCAACGCTCATATTTCTAGTACTCCTCAATAAATTCTTTTGTTCGAGAAACCAACTCAGTCTCCTAAAGTAATCGCTGCCCATCATAATCTTATTGTATATTACCATCTCGTGTCCATTTAACAAATCACTTAGACGCCGCGTACCTGTGTAGTGGCTATTATTCCTAGGAGTCAGCAGTAGCCGTTCCAAGTATGCCATATAGAATACCGCAGCAGCGGCTGCTCCAAGAATGTAGTCATCATCAGAGGCATATTTGGGTGGACCATTGTTTCCCGCGTTTAATGGTCCGCCACTCCACATTTTGTTTGCCACTACATTCACAATATACACACCAAAATTTGGTATATGGAATGAACAATGTTATATTACATAAAACTGTAATGGAAAAGTTTGGCATCAACGATAAAATGGAAGTTTTAAATCAAAGTCTACAATGTAACATGAAACACACTCACAAACTAAACACGATATCTAAAGTCGGTGTCAAATTGAAATGAAATAAAACCGTTCCATATAAGAAGCCAGACAGTACATAGAATGAAATGGAAAAAGAAATCACGCTTAAAAAATGAACACTCAACTTAAATCTCATCCCTTCGGGGTCCTCCAAAGGGGCTAGGTGGGGGTGGGAATTGGGGGTTCACGAAGAATGGTGGGAAATTTTAGAAGTTAGGAAGGGTTTGTTAGCCAGTAAGAGTAGGTTGTTGGAAGGATGGTTGTAGTGGGTTAAAATTAGAGGGTCCTTGGGGGGAAAAAGAGGCTGATGTTGTGCGTAGTTTTGGACCGGTGGTCAAAAATGTCCAGGCGAACCCATATATGGTGGAGCACAGTTCATATAATATGAAAATTGTTCCTGCACGCTGGGTCCTAGCTTATTTGGTATGGGTTTCAATATTCTTAATGCGTAAAATAACCTTTGACTCTCGTTCATGCCAAAGAACATCTCTTGACAATTAGGGTTCCAATTTATATACTCCATGAACAATACACTTTGTACATTGCCCAGTAACATCTTACTAATAACTGCCTGACACTTTTAGAAAGTTGTATGCTGGGATTCCACACGCTGAGAAGCACTTGAACTTGTACCTCGACTATTCTGTGGCTCATTCAGTGTAGTTGCAATACTTTTCAAAATAGATTTTACCTCGGGATCCACACCTCGTGCTCCACTTTTGCTATTGCGCTTCGATATATGTCGAGATGATGAGGCCATGTTCAGGGGACGAGTTGATGAGTTTAAAGCCCCTCTCATTGTGTTGACAAATGCTTCCTCACCCTCCAAAGGTTGCGAATTGCCGCCCTCAACTTCATGCTCCCCTACTAGTGGCTCAGACACATCACCTTCCTCATCATTCTCATCCAACCCCGCTTCAAATGCACTGCGGGCGCACCTACTAGCAAACGCTTCGTAGTAGAGCTCATAGTTCTTGAGGAGATCCTTACGTGCACGCTTCACCCACTTGTGTGTCTATTGAACACATAAAATGAATAAAGCAATCTCTAGTGGCCAAATACAAGTATAAAATGCAAAACACAAGATCATCATTGACAAGGACTAAGTCACAATTAATGGGCAAGAGATAGCCTGGCCCCCCTAAGGCTCTCTAGCCCAACTAAGGCCCCCAGCGCCAAAGGCCCAAGCGGCCCCCCAGCCCCTGCGGCC
>NW_010358595.1:564175-568911 GCF_000414095.1 Morus notabilis | reverse complement strand
GGTCCCCCAGCCCCTAAGGCCCCCTAGCCCCTGCGGCCCCCCAGCTCTTAAGGCCCCCCAAGGCTTGCGGCCCCCAGCCCCCTAGCGCCTAAGGCCCCTCAGCCCCTTATGCAAAGAAATAGTGTGTTTCTCTCCGGGGTGATGTTTTCAAATGGTTCATTATTCAGTTCTTTGTTGTTTGACTCATGTTAAATGTCATGAACAAAAAAGCATATAACGAAGGAAATTAGGGAGTAAGTATGCCATCTACTAACCTCGCAGAAATCATTCTAATATTCCTCAGTGCAAGTTGGGGTATTCTTGATTGGATCCCATCCTAGTCTGGTGTTTGTGTGGAGGGCGAGCTCCTCGTTGAATTTTTTCTTCAGTTATTCCTTTGCCTCTTTAACGCGCCCTGAAGGAATAGGTGATGAAAAAAGTGGGGAAAAATCTTTCACCCATTGTTCCTAATCCGCCGATTCAGGTTGACGGCCCCTGTTGTTTTTATTGTAGTTCGCAAGTTGCTTCAAAAGCGCAGTTTTTTGTTTCTCAAACCAATAAAAGGTCACTTCATCCTCACTCTTACGCGGCATCTAATACATACAAGCAAGACCATCAACCACGAGAACAAAGCGACATATGCGACGACAAAGAAGAAAGAGGATTAAAGTACATAATCTTTTGATTGGCTCAAATTTGGTTATAATCATATCATTTCAGTTTCGGAGCATTATCCTCCTAGAAAGGCACTTATGCTACCAAAACATAGTTATAGGCCAGGGATTTAAAAGCATAGGTCATAATGCAATAACAAATGACAACACATGACATTCAATCCAAGAAAACCTAATTACATGCAGTAGCAACTGATAAACGCCAGAAACCAAAAGGATATCGCTACAATGAAACTGATATGCCAAGAAAATCATCAATGCCAATGTACTAAATCCAATAAGAACAAAGAGTTCATCTGCACAACAATGCAATGTTGAAAGAACTCACATATATGTGAAATATGTTATCCATAATTAACTTAAACTCTACTGCCATATAACTTAAACTTTTCATAGATTTAATCATGTTATTTTTTTTTCTCTCAGTGAAGGACTTGGGGAGGGATATGCGGGACATATCATTTGCAAGTGCATAGGAAAGCTTTTGGTGGAGGGCATAAATGAAGAAAGCAACAAAAATTTTGACAATAGCTATGTAAAGACCGGGGTAACTTATAGAACTCACAAACCTATTCATGTTGTCTTGCTCTGTTCCTATTCATGTTTAAGAAGCTTGGAGGGCCTTCACTGGTCTGGTTTGGAATCCTCAAAGATAGGCAGGGCCCAAAAATTGTGCAAATCATTTTAATGGATTTGATCGAAGCTATGAGAGATGGATATTTCATGGTGAAAATTTACTAGGTAGTGAAGTTATGCCAAATAAGAGAAAAAGAAATCAAGACAATTCCTTTTACACTACGACATGAAGTTATTAGAGATTGTTATAGTGGTAACATTTTTAGGCGTAAGAGGGATCACTAATCTTCTCATCAGATAGGTCAGATTTCCCCAATTTTACACTAATCTTTACTCACGGGATGTGGAACAAGTACATAAATCTTACAATCAGGTTGAGCATAAGCTGAATTTCAAATATGCCCTACGAACCACTCTTTCGTTTTGTTTTTTGCCATCCTTCTAGTTTATTTGTTAATTATTAATGACAGATTACTACAAAATAACGTGCAATGTGTAGGGGTTATGAAGGCCTAGTTCACTGTCGAACTTTTGTTCCAATGTTCGACTACAATCTCATAAATCGTATGGCAAAGAGATGAGGGCTTACCGTGTTCGATCCGGTGGAAGAACGAGTATAATCTTCCGTGAATAGCCCTAAATGTGATTCTAATGGAGTACGGAAAATTCTCCTCCGCCGTCTACGACCAGTTAAATATGTCTACTTATGCAGAGGTTGAAATCCACGGTGGCGGAGACATCTACACAGAACAACAGAAGACGTCATGATTCTGATGAAGGATCTATTTTCTCCATTTTGGGCAAATCGGTGAACGGCGAGGAAAGGTTTCCTTGGTCAATAGAACAAGATCCGGCTCAAACGGAACAGCTGTCTCAAACGAAACAAAGATCTGGCTCAAAGGGAACAAGATATGGGTTGCAGCTTCACCACATGGGTTTAAGAACACGAATAAGGGAATCAAGGCTGTAGATGATGGGAATGGACAGAGAAGAGAGAGCTTTCGGAGGAAGAGGGAAGAAAACGGATGAACGAGACAAGAAAACGGTAAGGCGTGCAGAGAATCTGTAGAGTTGGGCAAAAAACTTTCACTGTAGCTCAGACTCGAGTTAAGGAGAATTCAGGGGGTGGTTGAATTCGAATTCACGGGCATTAACTTGAATTGTGATTTGAATCACAATTCTAACTCCTCTCACCGAACATCAATTTGGGCCGTGGACTCAACTTGAGTTGGGCTTACTCAAGTTGAGTCCACAAAACAAACACATCCTAAGTCATCTGAAAATTACCTAAGTCAAATTAAGCTTCAAGTCATTCTTTAGTCCTTCAAACACCTACAAAATATTAAATCATAATAAAAACATAAAATACTCAGGGAACATAGCAAGAAAACATGAGAAAGATATTGGAAAATATGTGAACTTTAGCACTTATCATTCAGCTTTTATAATAGGTAAATATATAAATATTTCAAAAACAAAAACAAAATTCGTTTAGCTTTTATTTTTTACGTTTCATTTTTCTTTGGTTATGTTTAGGAAAAAAAAAAAAACCGTGTAAAAGCCTTTTCTAAATTAGTATAGAGATTAGTCCTTTTTTACAAGATTGGTTTTTCTAAATTAATGTAGAGATTAGTATCTTTACAAGATTAGTCTGCCTTTGTGAGACTCTTTTTGTGAGAGTTTCAATAGTTATTTGAAAATATTTCTTAAGTTGTTGCAATAACTTTTTAACTGACGACCATGAACGGGTATGAAAAATTTTCAAGCAAATGATAGCTTTTTTACTGTGACAATTAGAAGATGAGTTTCAATTTTTTCATTTTTCAATTTCAACTTCTTCAAGAATATTAGTTTATTCTCATACTTATTCAAAGTTCTTTTTATCTTCAAATTAAATTTTGTGATGGTTGCATTATCTTCAAGGATACTTGCATTCCGTTTGTCTAAACCTCCAGTTTATAGTCTGGTGCATTGGCAATCATCCAAACTGTGAATAATTTTCTACCTTTTGAAATGAGTTTGGAGTATTAAAGGCAATCATCTAGTTTATCATCATTTTTCGGGAGTTAAGTTATACCAAGTGTTTAGGAAAGCTAATTAGCCTGCCTATTTTTTTAGTTATGTATACTCTTAATATAGATGATGAGCTTATTTCATTGGAGATATCTCTTTCTATAGAAACTATTATTGTACTAAGGATTACAATTTAAACCGGCGAGGTAAGGCATTATAATGAGGTGGTTTTTCCTCACTTTAAATGGATTTAAGGACGAGACTGCACACAGTTCAGTTTAAATCACCGATTTAAACTAGTTTAACGAAGTTTTAAACTATTAGTATGTTTCCACGTCAGCGCCATAAAAGAGTTATTCAAACAAGCCAAAGGAATTAATATGCCAAACGTTTGTATCATAAAAAGAGCACATACCAGATCAAAACAACAACTTGAAGAATTAGGTTCAATGAGCAGCAAAAAACCACTACAATTAAGTAAACCCAATTTGCTTATGTTATAGGATTAATATTATTTCAAATTTATATAAATGGAATTTGCAAATCAGTAACTGTTGAAGAGGCTGTTCAAATTGTGTGTGCCTATCTGATAGGTAATTAATAGTATGATTCATTGAAATTGAACCCACCTTTTTCATTTGGAACAGCCTTTTGTTTTATGGACTTTTACTTTGAATTGTGTTATCGTTTTTTATTATTTTTTGGTTTTAGATTACTATAATATTAATTACAAGTCATAGATTTTTGTTTTGGGATATATATTATTATTGTTTATAACTTTTAAAATGTTAATTTTAAAGGATAATATGTACTATGTTAAATTAGAGAAAAAAAAACATATTAACCGTCTGAACTGCGATTTAAGCGGGCCGAACCATTTATAAACAGTTTTTTTTTGTTTGTAAACGGTCTGGTCCCGTCCCTTTGTACTAACAATCTAGTCCCGTTTGAATATTTTGAAACGGTTATTAAGGGAATGTTTGGTTGGATGATTCAAACTATGATAATCATAGTTTATGGTTTGTTATAGTATTTTCTCTCACAAAAAATACACCTAAATCGAAAATAATTCTAATCACATGATTCTAATTTATGAATCAAACGTCTCCTAAAAATCCGGTCTGAAAACCTAACAGCTTAAGACCGGATTATACAGTGAAAAGCCCTCGGGAAGGGTTTTTCCCTAATTATACTTTAACGGGGATAGGGCGGGGATTGTATTATACCCCGCCCCTTAGGGGGCGTTTGGTATGGAGTAATCATAGGGGTGGGAATGAGAATCTTTCAGATTCTCATGTTTGGTACAATTATGAAACTTTTTTAAAACCCAGGAAAGTGAAGCCCATGGGTTTCACATTACCCCATTTTGGGGTAATCCTAATCCCACCTAATAAGGTGTTATTCAAATTCCCAGGAATCTCAAAATCATGGGAATCTCATAATAATAATAATAATAATAATAATAATAATAATAATAATAATAATAATAATAAT
>NW_010358595.1:522344-563424 GCF_000414095.1 Morus notabilis | reverse complement strand
TTATTAATATTATAATTATTAAATTATTATTACTATTATAATTATAATTATAATTATAATAATAATAACAATAATAATTATAATAATAATAACAATAATAATTATAATTATAATAATAATAATAATAAAATTATTATTATTATTATTCATTTAAAAAAATATTTTTTAATTCACAACATTCCTATGCACAACTAAACACAGTAATATAATATTTCTAGGAATTTAAAAAAAATTCATGTATAAAACTAAACACAATAATATATTATTTTTAAGAATCATATTACGCTCTATCACTTTTCTGAGAATATGATTACTCATGATTATCTCGTATTAAAACCCCTTATACTTTATATCATTATTAAAAAATAAAAAAAATAAGGACGTATACATATTTCCACGCATATCATCAGAGGGGCCTAGTGCAAGTCGCCTCTTTGCCTCTCTTCCTTTCTCATTCGTTGGCGTCTCTGTCTGTCTCCGTCCCTTGGTCGCCGTCGTCATTCCTCTGTTAATTTCCTCATTTTGGGTTTTGGGTGTGAGTTTTTTATTTCCATCACCTGTTGAATTAGTTTTTGGGTTAGTGTATTTCTTCATTCTACTGATTATGGATTGAAGTTAGTTTCCCCATATTTTCCCAGCATTTTTTGATTTAATTTTTGGGTTTTAGTTAATTTATTCATTCTACTGATTATGGTCGAATTAACTTTCCCCATATAGTTAGGAGTAGCTCTATGGATTGAAGTTTTGTGTTTGGTTTCCAAATTGCACATTTGTTTCAGATTTTGTGTTTGAGCCTTCTTTTAGGTTTACACTTTTCCCTTTTCACCCCTTTATTTTTTCAATTTTACTGGTCAGTGCTCGACTTTTCCTCTCCTAAAACGTCGTTCCAAAAGTCCGTGACCGTCTGGAGTTGGGCGTATCGTCGCCTCCCTGCTTGGGCGGTGGCGTCGTCGCCGCCGCCATTGGAGCCTCGGCTCTGTGGACTGTGGAGGAAGGAACCAGGGGACGACAACTCTGAGTAGTGAGGTCATAGTGCAAGACCAAGGAGGTTGACCCGCGAAGGTTCACCAGGAAGTGCAAGAGGACCAAGGAGATCTTTAGGGATTACGTTGGGAGGTAAATTTTTCATCTCTGTTTGTGTTTTCTAATTGCAACTATTGAGGATTGAAAAAGAGGAATTGTGATTATAATTACGTGTTCTAAAATTTTAAGTTAAGGATTCTTGGGTTGTTATGGTGATTGGTTGGGAATTCGAAATCATCATGGTTTACAATATTATGTAGATGATTGGGAACGTTCTTGTCAGAATGGGAACTTTTTGACCTCTTATCGGGAACTCTTGAAAATAAACTGAGAATATTTATGATTTGTAATGTAATTAATTTTTGATCTGAAGAGAAAGGCATAGAGAATGGAATATCTGAGTACTCCTTTGAAGTATAAACCAACATGATTGAGAAAGTGGGTTTTTGGAATATCACTCAATGTAAGCAATTCTACATTGAGTATGTTTAGAGAAAAATGAATGCCTTAGTTGAGCCAAGGGGAAAATGGGATATCAATGAGTCCTCTTGTGGACGTTTTGCTTTGTTCTAAGACTAAATTCTGCATAGATTTTACCGTATGTTTTTGTTGGCAAATAGCAAGCAGTCTTAAATTCTGGACAGATTAGATGAATGATGATTCAAACTGACATGTCATGTTAAATATTTTTGGATATAAACAACATGTATGAATTATCTCTTACTGCTTCCCTTTAGAAAACTTTGGGGTTGTTCTTGTAAAATTTGAGTTTGAACTCGAGTTTGAATTCGAGTTTGAATTCGAGTTTGGGGCTAAACTTGAGTTCAAGTTTTCCCTTCAACTTGAGTTCATAAACTCGAACTCAAGTTAATGAACAACATTTTTTCTATTCTTAAAAATGCCATAACTTTTTCATTTTAATTCTGATTGAGATGATTTTTTTTTATGCATTCACAACAAAAAGACGAATACAACCCCACCCATATACCCTATTAAAATTTTTCATCACCATTGAGTTTTTATTAAAATACTATCTAAATGCAAATTTAAGTTTTGACCTACCCAAACACAAACTCAAAAAGATTCTCAATTCAAATCATAACTTAAATGTGCACATCCAAACACAAACTCAAGTTACAACTTCAACTTAAGTTATAACTCAAACTCAACTCAAGATCATCACTCAAATCATCCTAACTCAAAAATACAAAAAGAACAATCACTGTAAACGCAAGATACTTGTGTTGATACTTCATAGATGTGTTAATACTTGGAGATGTTATAAGCATCTTGGTTCAATGCAATTTTCCATTTTTCTTTTTATATTTTTGAGAAAATCAGGTAATTGGCCTTTTTTTACCACCTTTTCTTACCGCATTTTTTTAATAAATGGCCGAACTTTTTATTTTTCAAACATATGGCCGAACTTTTTTTACTTTAGCAAAATGGCCTTTTTTTTTAGACGGTCAATCAGTGATTGACCTATTTGTTATTATAATTTACATTGATTTATTATTAATAAACACGTAGCTTGTTAATTGAAATTGATTAATAACTAATTGATTTCGACTAATTATTAACTAATATTGATTAATAATGAAAAATTGTCGAGTTAATTAGTGAAAAACTTAAGTCAATCAGTGATTGACCGTTAGTCAATCATTGTTTAGCTACTAGTCAATCAATGATTGACTATTTAGTTAATAAAAGAAACGGCCATTTTGCTAATTTTACAAAACTTCGGCTATTTTTAAAAAAAAAACCTCAAAAAAGGGCCATTTGCCTCTATATCCCTATATTTGTATACTTTATCGTCAGTTTGGCTTTCATGCTATTTGTCTGCTAGTGCTTGCTCTAATTTTGTGCAAATTAATAAAAACGTGCTTAAGAAAAGAGAACACAATAACTTAACAATTCACAAGGTAAAACATTTACAAGAGCTGACCAATAAACAACAAAGGTTAGCCGAAATTGAGGTGCAAGCAAAGGGGTCAACTTATTTTGAAACATTTAGGTCGATGTCTTCCTTCAGAGATTAATAAAAGGGCAACACAGGGCACTGTTCTCTTGCTTCAGGTAGGCAGGAAAGTTCAACAGGAGGAGATTTTAACTCAGAAATCCATTATTAAGTCATATAACATAAGGTGTTCATTTTTCCTTTTTCTTTTTTGGTTTCTTCTTCTCTTAATTTGTCAATTAAATTTGTTTTTATTTTTTTGAGACTGGGTTCATCATTTCTCTTTCTTCTAAACATTCAAAGATTTCCGAATTTTTGAGCCAATAGTGCATATTCATGTGGCCATTGCAATTGTTTTAGTTTTTTTTTTTCTTTTTCTATGGTTTTTATTGTGCTTAATCTTATGAATTATTGGCTGTATTGAGTCTTGGATTTTCTACGTTTTTCTTTTTGGATTCTTATTGAATATTTGAAAAGGTTATAAAAGCTTTATTTTTCCCCATTCAATTAGATTGGGTGCAGATTACCTCTGTTCTATTGGATTTCTTTTTGTTGGGATTCTTTTGGACTCTGCTCACTGTTGTCAAATTTAGGAGCAACATTATGCATCTTCTATCCTGTATATGTATATGGTATGTTTGAGCCACCTACGACTAGAATTCTAATCTAACCTTACAATATTTCACTTTTATTTTAAACCTAAACTCAAATCTTTCTCTTTGATCATAGGTGTCTTTCTCATCCTACCTAACATTATCAGGAAACATATCACATCCAATTATTGGCTGTTTTGGTGTTTTGCTTTACTTTGTGGCACACGTGTGTGGTAGACTGATAGTTGGGGACTGGTATTTGAATTACTGAATACTCCATTGAACATTGGAAACATTAAACAATTGAAAACTGTTGTGGCTTCTTGATTTTGGTTCAAAACTAGTTCCCAAATTCTTAGTTAGAATTATTTTTATCTTGAAACAAGGTAATTGAAAAATCCTTCATTGTTGTTCTGCGCTTTGTTTGGAATCTGTGCTATTGGCCAGTTGTTTTTTATTTTTTTAGTTTTTATTTTTTTTTACACGCACATGGGTGGGCCTTCCTCTATCTTTATTTTTTTAGTTTTGTGATTGTACCATGATTTGTGTTTGAGAGGTTGTTGCTTCCTCTTCAGCATAAAAATAAGTCACTCTCATGGATTTCACTTACATAGAATCTGTTGGGGTGTTCTCTACATGCGATGCGCTATGCCGGGCCCCGGACATGGTGTTAAATAGGTAAGGGGGGTCTTCGCACATTCATGGACGTGTGCGGGGGGAAAAGCGAGCCCATGCGCCATGTCGGGCCCCGGATATGGTGAAAAATATGCAAGGGGGGTTGTTGCACATTCATGGACGTGTGCAAGGGGCAGAGCTAGCCCATGCTAGGAAAATTCGTTTAGGTAGTTGGAATGTAGGTTCTTTAACTGGTAGATCTATGGAGTTAGTAGATGTTATGGTAAGAAGAAGAATTAACATTTTATGCTTACAGGAAACGAAGTGGACAGGAGAAAAAGCAAAGGAGATTGGAAATTTAGGACACAAGTTATGGTATACAGATTGGGAAAGGAATCGCAATGGAGCTGGTATTCTAGTGGACAAAACTGTGAAGGATAACGTAGTTGAGATTAAGCGAATATGGGATAGAATTATTATGCTCAAATTGGTACTAGGAAATAAGTTCATCTATGTAATTAGTGCTTACGCTCTACAAATAAGATTGGATGCGGAAACTAAAGTCAAGTTCTGGGAAGACACGGATGACTTAGTGTGTCGTATAGGCAATGAGGATAGCATTTTCATTGGAGATTTCAATGGGCATGTTGGTAAGGATAGGGAAAACCTCGAAAGGATCCACAGTGGTTTTGGTTTTGGAGCTTGAAACAAAGAAGGAAAATCTATTTTGAATTTTTCGTTGGGACATGATTTTATCATAACAAACACATTTTTCAAGAAAAGAGATTCTCACTTGATCACTTTTAAGAATGGGATGAACTTGAGCCAGATAGATTATTTTCTCACAAGGTATAGAGAACGTTCTCTATGTAAGAATTGTAAAGTAATTCCTGGAGTACTAGCCACCCAACATAGGTTAGTGATCTTAGATGTGAGCATTAAGCTTTGCTATAGAAGGACTAAGATAAACCACCTCCCACGAACTCGTTGGTGGCATTCACAGAAAAGAACTCTAATTTTCTGTTATTATGAATAGACATATTACACGGTATTATATAGCAAATTACAGGAGAAAGAATAGGAACTAAATCATTCCTAAATCAGGAAACTGCCTAATCCGAATCCCTTAAATCAAGGGATTTCTAATTGATTCTCCTAATCTATTTACAGCTCATTTACACGTCAACACTCCCCCTCAAGCTAAGGAATAGATATCTTCCATTCCCAGCTTGAATACAAGATCATGGAAACTCGAACTGTACAGCCCTTTTGTTAGAACATCAGCTAATTGTCATATTGATGGAACATAGGACATACACACTAATCCTTCCTCCAATTTTTCTTTGATAAAATGTCGATCAATTTCAATATGCTTTGTCCTATCATGTTGTATAGGAGTATGAGCAATATTGATGGCTGACTTTTTGTCACAATAGAGCTTCATAGGACCTTCCCATTTGACTCTTAGATCATCTAGAATAATCTTTAGCCAAAGTAGTTCACACAATCCTTGAGCAATGGCCCTGAATTCTAACTCTGCAGATGACCTTGCCACCACGTTCTGCTTCTTGCTTCGCCATGTTACCAGATTGCCTCCAAGAAAAGTACAATACCCTGTAGTTGATCTTCTATCCACCAGGGAACCTGCATAGTCAGCACCAGTGTAAGCTTCTAGAGTAAGGGTATTGTTCCTTTTGAACAAAATTCCTTTCCCTGGATTGCCTTTCAAGTAATGTAGTACCCTGTAAGCAGCTTGAAGATGAGGTTCTCTTGGGTCATGCATGAATTGACTGATCATGCTCACAGAGTATGCTATGTCTGGCCGAGTGTGAGCAAGGTATATGAGTCTACCAACCAACTTCTGGTACATTCTTTTGTCGATAACTGGTTCTTCTTTAGCTTCTCCCAACTTATGGTTCGGATCCATTGGAGTAGAGACTGGCTTACACCCAATCTTCCCTGTTTCTGTAAATGGATCAGTAACGCACTTTTGCTTAGATATGAAGATCCCTTGTGTGGAATATGCCACCTCAATACTGAGGAAGTACTTCAGTTTCCCCAGCTCCTTTATCTCGAACTCTCTTACTAATCTTTGCTTCAGTTCATGCTTCCCTCTTTCATCATTTCCAGTCACTATGATGTCGTCCACATAGACTAGAAGAGCAGTCACTCCCCCAGCAGCCGAATGCTTAATGAAGAGAGTGTGGTCACCTTGACTTTGTTCATAACCAGACTCCTTAATCACTCTTGTAAATCTCCCAAATCATGCTCTAGGAGATTGCTTTAACCCATAAAGGGCCTTTCTCAGTTTGCACACTTTGTTACTTGTGTTCCCCGCAAATCCTGGTGGAATATTCATGTTGATTTCTTCATCCAAGTCACCATGAAGAAATGCATTCTTAACATCATACTGTAGTAGCTGCCAATTGAAATGAGCCACCAATGATAGCAGAATTCTCACAGTATTCATTTTTGCGACTAGAGCGAAAGTCTCCTGATAATCAACTCCATAAGTTTGAGTGTATCCCTTGGCCACCAATCTTGCTTTATATCTCTCCAGGGATCCATCAGCCTTGTATTTCAGTGTGAAAATCCACTTGCAATCAACAACATTTTTCCCTCTTGGTTTATCAACAATCTCCCATGTTCTATTCTTTTCTAATGCACTCATCTCCTCTCTCATAGCCTCCCTCCATTCCCTTTTTGACAATGCCTCAGAAATAGTATTAGGGATAACAATGGTGTTTGAACTCACAATGAACTTTTTGTGGGCTGATAACAGGCGCTTAAGAGAGACGTAGCGAGATAGTGGATAGATTGGATGTTTAGTACACTCTCAGGGACCTTTTCTGATAGCAATAGGAAGTCGAGGTCATCTGTTGGATCAGTGGATGTTTCAACCGGTTGTGTGTGTAAGGGTGGATTAGATCTTACCGTGATCTCATTCCCAGAGCTTGAGTTGGATTCTTGGACTTGTGGCAGTTCTGGAGCAGCCTTTCTCCTTGAATACACTTGAGAGAACCTTGGAAAATATTGAGTGACACTGGCTGGGACAGGAGGTGACACGGGTTCAGTGGCAGAATGGGGTGCTTCAGAAGTGGTTGGCTCAGGGGACTCTGGTTCAACAACACGAGTTGGAACTTGAGGAAGATCAAGAGTCTTTAGGGGTTCAAATGACTCACAAGGACTATCTTCCATTGTTGGAATCTCCCCTTGAAGAGAGGACTTGGAGAAAAAATGTTTATTTTCTGTGAAGGTGACATCTGCAGAGATGTGGAATTTTCTAGATGAAGGGTTGTAACACTTGTACCCCTTTTGAGTGGATGAGTAACCAAGGAAGACACATTTGGTGGCTCGGGGATCTAGCTTGCCTCTATGTTGGCTGTGGACATGGACAAAGGCAGTGCATCCAAAGACCCTTGGTGTGAGACCATTTGAGGTTCTGAAGTGAGGATAGAAACTATTGAGGATTTCTATGGGACTCTTGTTGTCTAACACACGTGAGGGAAGTCTATTAATCATGTATGTGCCTGTAAAAATTGCCTCTCCCCAATAGGACTTAGGAACATTCCCTTGAAAGAGTAAAACTCGGATGGTGTTTAATAAATGCCCATTTTTCCTCTCAGCTACCCCATTTTGTTGGGGTGTGTTAACACATGATGAATCATGAATAATGCCTTGTGATTGAAAGTAGGGTGACAAAATTTGATTGAAGTAGTCTCTAGCATTGTCTGTCCTAAAGCTTTTTCTTTTAACCCCAAACTGGTTTTGAACCATTGAGTGGAAATTAGGTATAACAATACTCACATCAGATTTTTATTTTAGAAGGAAGAGCCATGTAACCCGAGTACAATCATCAATTAAAGATACAAACCAACAAGCCTCGGAAATATTAGGTATAGTAGAAGGACCCCATATGTCACTATGAATCAAATGAAAAGGATGAGAACTTCTTTTATTCCTAATAGGAAAAGATACACGAGTATGTTTTGCCAGTTCACAAACATCACAATGAAACTCAGAAATATCTAATCCTTGGAATAAATGAGGAAACAAGACTTTTATTTGATTCATAGTTGATACAGCCAAATAGGTGATACAGCCAAATGGCATCTTTATTTGAGGAACTGAGAAAAGACAGACAAATTGCTCCTAATTTTCTGAGATGATTCAAGATGATAAAGGCCGCTCTTTTTCTTAGCAAGTCCAATCCTCCTCCCCGAGCCCTGATCCTGAAAAACACAATAAGAAGGGAAAAAAGTAGCATAGCATTTAAGATCATTGGTAAGTTTTTGAATGGACACAAGGCTGGCCGACAATTTTGGTACATGGAGGACATTTTTAAGGTAAGGGTAGGTGTGATATGGATATCTCCGGTCCCTGCAACAGTGGCTAAAGAACCATTGGCCACTATAATTTTTCTGTTACTCAGGCATGGGGTGTAAGTGTGGAA
Source organism: Morus notabilis (assembly GCF_000414095.1). Taxonomy (NCBI): domain Eukaryota; kingdom Viridiplantae; phylum Streptophyta; class Magnoliopsida; order Rosales; family Moraceae; genus Morus; species Morus notabilis. Next base: position 554,783 of record NW_010358595.1, on the reverse strand, counting down.
GTTGAGATGTGGGAGTCATATGGTCTGTGGCACTTGAGTCTATTATCCAAGAGTTAACATAGAATGTTTCTGAGGCATTCATGCAAAACAAAATGGAATGTTTACCTGAAAGAGCTAAAGAACAGGTCCCTGAAGGCTTATCAAGTGATCCCAACAAGCTCCTCAATTTCTTTATTTCTTCCTTGTTGAACCCCCCGGTTGTTGAATTTTCCTCAGTTTTGGGTTGCTTGGCTATGTGTGCTTAAGGCCTCTGCTGACCCCCACGGTTGCCCTCACGGTTTCCCCACTCTCGGCTTGGTGGCTTACCATTCAGCTTCTAACACGTCTCTTTTGTGTGCCTTGATTTCTTACAATAGGTGCACCAAAGATTGTCCTTGTTCTCCTTCCACTGATTTTCTCTACCTGGGTGTTTAGGCAGATCACCCTTTCCTTTCTTCTGGTGATCTGTTTTTGCTACTAAGGCTGACCGGTCCATGGTTGGTTGTTCAAGCATAATACTCCTTCGGCTTTCTTCTGCTCAGATAAGTGAGATTGTCTCTTCTAGAGACAGTGTGTTCCCCTTGCCAATGATTTGAACCCTAACCTGATCGAATTCTGGATTCAATCCAGCCAAGAAATCGTATATCCGATCTCATTCAATGAAGTTCTTGAAAATGGTAGCATCCTCAGGGCACTTCATCTCTATCACTCGGTAATGGTCTAGTTCTTGCCACATATTTTGCAACAGGTTTGCATATTCCGTGACAGATTTGTCTCCTTGTTTAGTGGCTCCAGTTTTGATCTTAATCTCGTACACTTGAGCATCATCACGAGCCTTCGAATATGTGTGGTGAATATAATCCCAAATTTGCTTTGCATTAGTCAAGAATATACATGTGTCACTGATCGTTGGATCCATAGAGTCCCATAGCCAGGACATAATCATGGAGTCTTCCTCATCCCATGCTTCAAAGGTTGGATCCTTCGTTTCTGGCCCCTTTCTAAGCAGGTGATTAAGTCTCCCCTTGCCCTTTAGGTATGTGCGAACAATTTGGGTCCATTTGAGGTAGTTCTTCCCATTAAGCCTGTTGGAGGCTCGGATGTTCTGCAATTCTCCGGTTTTCTGAACAGAATTGGATTCTTCGGATGGGTTGCTAGAGATGGTGGTTTCGAGGTTGACATGATGAAGAAAAATAGCAACAATTAATGCTGCCCGAACAGGGATTATCGAAGGAAGAATAATAAGGAATGGCAGCGATCAAGGCTAAATCGCAGCAATTAAGGCTGCCCGAACAGGGATTAGGAGATGAAGGTTGGAATACGCAGAAAAAAGAACCCATAAAAACAACACAGACACGCAGCAATGAAGGCTGCTCGAGAAGAGAAAGAAATCCCAGAAAATAAAAGCCCTAGGGCTTTGATATCATGTCACAAAAAAGAACTCTGATTTTCTGTTATTATGAATAGACATATTACACGGTATTATATAGCAAATTACAGGAGAAAGAATAGGAAACTAAATCATTCCTAAATCAGGAAACTGCCTAATCCGATCCCTTAAATCAAGGGATTTCTAACTGATTCTCCTACTCTATTTACAGCTCATTTACACGTCAATAGCATTTGAAGGGAATAAAGCAATTGGCCTTTAAAGAGAAGTTGTTAGATGAGGCTACTTGATCATATATAAGTGATGCAAATGCTATGTGGGATGTCATGGTCAGCTGCATTAGCAAAGTGGTAAAGGAGCTACTAGGAGAATCTAGAGGTAAATGCCCCCCAGGGAAAGAAACCTTGTGGTGGAGTGAGGAAGTTCAAAAGGCTATTAGGACCAAGAGGGATTTATATAGAGATTTACGAAAGCGTAAAGATGTTGAAACTTTTAATAAATACAAAGAAACGAAGAAAGAAGCTAAGCGAGCAGTTGGTAAGACTCGTTCTACTTACTTAGATGAGGTATATAGGAAATTTGGGACTAGAGAAGGAGAGAAGGATATATATAAACTAGCTAGGATAAGAGAAATGAAGTGTTGGGACCTAAATCAAGTGAGGTGTGTTAAGAATGATATGGATCAGGTTCTGACGAAAGATAAAGATATTAGGTAAAGGTGGAGGAGTTACTTTGAGAAGCTTTATAATGATGATCATGCGATAGAGTTTGACGATCTTAGGCCTCATTCATTTCGCCGATTCGAGTTTAGAATTCGAGTTTTGCTACAGTAAAAAGCTCTCAGAAATAATCACATCTAACTTTTTTGCTACAGTAAAAAGCTCTCACATAAAATCACATCTCAACTCGAATTAAAAACTCGAATCAACAAACTGAACGGGCCCTTAGGTCACAAGGAGAACCTAATGTGATGTATACAAGAGGAATCAAGTCTCGGAAGTTAAAACTGCACTACGGAAAATGAAAAAGGGGAAGACATGTGGGTTAGATGATATTCCAATAGAGGTTTGGATGGCGTTAAGAGATGTTAGAATTGTGTGGCTCACTAAGCTTTTTAATGAGATACTAAAGAAGTAGCATATGCCTGATGCATGGAGGAAAAGTATTATTGTCTCCATCTTCAAGAATAAAAGAGATGTGCTGAATTGTAACAATTATAGGGGCATAAAGTTAATAAGCCACACTATGAAACTTTAGGAGAGAGTTGTTGAAAGGAGATTAAGGGCCACAACTACCATCTCAGGTAATCAATTTAGCTTCATGCCAGGCATATCAACCACATAAGCCATTTTTCTTCTTATGATGTTGATGGAAAGGTACAGAGAAGCCAAGATTAACCTACATATGGTCTTTATAGATTTAGAAAAGGCATGTGATAGGATGCCGAGAGAAGTTTTATGGTGGGTGCTAGAAAAGAGAGGAGTGCATATGAGGTATATCAAGGTAATTAAGGACATGTACGATAGGGTGGTCACGAGTGTGAGAATTGCTGGAGGCTACATGGCAGAGTTTCCCATTCGGATCGGTCTTCATCAAGGATCTGCTCTTAGTCCTTATCTTTTCATCATCGTGGTGGATGAGCTAACAAGAGAAATCCAAGATAGAGTTCCTTGGTGTATGCTTTTTGCGAACGATATAGTTTTAGTTGATGAACATAGGGAAGGAGTTAACCATAAGTTAGAACTGTGGAGACAGACTCTCGAGACGAAGGGATTTAAGTTAAGTAGGACGAAAACTGAATACGTGCATTATAGATTTAATAACTCAAGTAATCAGAGTGATGGAGTTTCTTTAAATGGTGTGGAGATTGAGGCTTCTAGGAAGTTTAAGTACCTTGGGTCTATAGTGCAATACGAAGGAGATATAGAAGTGGATATTCAATGTAGGATTAAGGCAGAGTGGGTTAAATAGAAGAATGCTACGAGAGTGAATGTTGAAAGGAAAGTTCTATAGGATTGTAATCCGCCCAGCTATCTTATATGGTAGTGAATGTTGGGCCATTAAGAGACTTTATATCTAAGATGAATGTGGCAGAAATGCGTATATTAAGATGGATGAGTGGTCATACGAGAATGGATTGTATAAGGAATAAAGTTATTCGTAGTAAAGTAGGTGTAGCACCAATAGAAAATAAGGTGCACGAATACCGCTTGAGGTGGTACGGGCATGTCCAACGTAGACTGCTAGAAGCACCAGTTCGTGCTTGGGAAGACATTCTTATACCTAATACTAGGAGAGTGAGGGGGTAGACCAAGAAATACGTGGACTGAAGTAATTAGGAAAGACATTCTAGATCTAGACCTTCAGGAAAGTTTAATTTCGAACATAACTGCGTAGAAAAGTAAAATTCATATAACCGATCCCAATTAAGTTGGGATTAAGGCTTGTTGTTGTTATTGTTTTTTTTTTTTGTGGGGTTGGTTGGGGCGTATTTAGTAATATAGTGTTTAAATATAAAAATCATGAAAATAATCGCATAATTTATAGGATGATCAAAATTTAATAATTAGAAATTAGTATACAATAATCAATAATAATTAAATTGGAGAGTATTAAAACATTGCGTCATAAGTTCAGAAAACATTATAAATTAGCATTCATTATTGGTGCATGCATTCCATTTTTATCTCATTTTGTGAGGCCATGTACTCTAGTTCTCTGTATTTCCTAATAATAATCAAACTCAATATCTGTTTCCTCCAATTAGCCAAAGCTCGCTCAATATCTGTTTCCTCCAATTAGCCAAAGCTCGCACAGAGAATTGACAATGGCAGCATCGTTTAGGTGGATACTGCAACTTCACAAGGATGTGCCAAAGGCAGCTCAGTTCTACTCCCAAGGACTGGACTTTACTGTCAATGTGTGTACTCATCGTTGGGCTGAGCTTCAATCCGGTCCCCTCAAACTTGCACTCATGCAATCCCCCAAGTATTTCTCTTTCTTTTTCCCATCTCTGCTTTTTGCCTTGTATATGTATGATCATTTGTCTAAAAGTACAATTTTTCCCGATAAACTTATTGATGCGTGCGTGTGATATTGTTCTTGTCCTCTTGCTTGGAATGGCTCATGGAGAAGGTGGATAAAGAAATGAAAAAATATAATATGAAAAAATGGGATCATTTATTCTCAATCACTATTATCCTCTTCTTGGAGTTGTTTAGGATGCATTGGATATAGTATGGGATCTTTTTTTATGATGTGTGTTTCATTTTGATGGTTTTAGTATTTACTTCGTCTATATTAGTCAGATTTTTGCAACTCAAACGTAACTCCAAGCCCAAATTTAACTGTGTTTCAGTAATATTCCTTCATTGCATTTGTGTTGTTCAAATGGCAGCTGGTGGTCTAGTGCAGAATTTCTACATGTTTTCGGGCCTTTTTCTATTGTATTTAACGTTGGAAATTTTCATAAAATCTTTATTTTTCTCGCTATTTTCGTAGAGTTTTTCAGTGATCGTAGTAAGTTAATATAGTCACAGTGATCATGTTGTGCAGAAGGGATATTCCTCACTTCTATCTTTCACAGTAACAGACATCAACACCGCAGTGACAAGATTAATGGCATTGGGGGCTGAACTAGATGGTCCCATTAAATATAAAATTCACGGAAAGGTAACAACCAAATACTACTATATACATTTTTTCTCATTGCCTTTGTTTTGAGATTTACATATGTCAGATGATATAATTGTTGAATAGGTTGCGGCAATGCGCTGTGTCGATGGGCATGTCTTGGGCCTATATGAACCTGCGTAGTAGCTCCAGAAACAAGTCTCTTGTACCCAACCTGTAACTTGCCACAAGTTTTTGTTGTAGCAACTTGCAATTTTTTGAAGACATGTCAAAAATGAGAGAGTTACCCTTTCTGCAGATTCCCTTGAATAATCGATAGAGGCTGTTCATCCATGTCTACTGCAGCCGTGCATTAATTTTAGGATACAAAATATAAATAAAAATGTGAATTTTTGACCCCCCGGCGCGTGCCGGGGGGCTTTTTGACATCATTTTTTTTTAGGGCGATTTTAAGCAAGCATGTTTAGAAAAATGTAAAGATTGTGTTTGCAAAAATTTATAATTTGTTGACGTTATTTTTATTTTATTTTATTTTTCAAAGGCAAAAAATAGAGAAAATCATAGAAAATATAATATTTATCGAAAAGTAGTGCCGCTTGTTGCATTAATTCTTAAAAATTGTGTATTAATTTTAGGATGTAAAATATAAATAAAAATGTGAAATTTTGACCCCCCGGTCACTGGACGCCTCACTGTGCATGTTGGGGGGCTTTTTTTGACATCATTTTATTTTTTTTCATTTTTTGAGGGAGATTTTTTGCAAGCATGCTTAAAAAAATGTAAGGATCGTTTTTCTAAAATTTCAGAATTTTTTTGACGTAGTTTTAATTTTATTTTATTTTTCAAATGTGAAAAATAGGAAAAATCATAAAAAATAAAAAATTCATCAAAAAATGGTTCCGCTTGTTGAATTAATTCCTAAAAATTACGTGTCAATTTTAGAATGCAAAATATAAATAAAAATGTGAATTTTTGACCCCCTAGTAGTTGAGTGCCCTATTGCGCGTCGGGGGTTTTTTTGGCATCGTTTTTTTTAGGGCTTTTTTTTTGCAGGCAAGCTCAGAAAAATATAAGTATCGTGTCTGCAAAGTTTTAAAAATTTTTGATGTCGTTTTTATTTTATTTTATTTTTCAAATGCGAAAATTAGAGAAAATAATAAAAAATAGAGTATTCAACAAAAAATGGTGCCGCTTGTTGCATTAATTCCTAAAAATTGAGTATTAATTTTAGGATACAAAATATAAATAAAAATGTGAATTTTTGAGCCCCCCGCGGCCGCTTGGCGCCACACTATGCACGCCGAGGAGCTTTTTAACATTGTTTTTTTTTTTCTTTTTTTGCAGGCAGGCTCAGAAAAGGTAAGGATCGTGTCTGTAAAATTTTAGACTTTTTTGATGTTGTTTTTATTTTATTTTTCAAAGGTGAAAAATAGAGAAAATCATAAAAAATAGAGTATTCAACGAAAAAAGGTGCCGCTTGTTGCATTAATTCCTAAAAATCTTGTATTATTTTTAGAATGTGAAACATAAATAAAAATATGAATTTTTGACCCCCCCACCCCCCCGCGCCGCTGGGCACCCCACTGCACTCGCCGGGGGGCTTTTTGATATCTTTTTTTTTTTCATTTGTTGAGGGCAATTTTTTGTAGGCATACTTAGAAAAATGCAAGGATCGTGTTTGTAAAATTCTAGAATTTTTTGGCGTCGTTTTTATTTTATTTTATTTTTTAAAGGCGAAAAAGAGAAAATCATAAAAAATAGAATATTCAATGAAAAATGGTGCCACTTGTTGCATTAATTCCTAAAAAACGTGTATTATTTTTAGAATGTGAAACGTAAATAAAAATGTCAATTTTTGACCCCTTGGTCGATTGGCGCCCCACTGCACTCGCCGGGGGGCTTTTTGATATCTTTTTTTTTTTTTCATTTATTGTGGGCAATTTTAAGCAGCCATGCTTATAAAAATGCAAGGATCGTGTCTACAAAATTTCAGAATTTGTTGACGTCGTTTTTATTTTATTTTATTTTTTAAAGGTGAAAAATAGAGAAAATCTTAAAACGTTAATATTCATCGAAAAATGGTGTCACTTGTTTCATTAATTCTTAAAAATCATGTATTAATTTGAGGATGCAAAATGTAAATAAAAATATGAATGTTTGACCCCTCGGCCGCTGGGCGCCTTACTGCGCACGCCTGGGAGCTTTTTGACATCGGTTTTTTTTTTTTCATTTTTTGAGCGAGATTTTTTGCATGCATGTTCAGAAAAAAGTTTGGTTGCATTCATTCATAAAAATTGTGTATTAATTTTAGAATGCAAAAAATTAATAAAAATGTGAATTTTTGACCCATCCCGACCCCTAGGCGCCCTATTGCGTGGGCCGGATGCTTTTTGACATCGCTTTTCTTTTTTCATTTTTTGAAGACATTTTTTGCAAGCATGCTCAGAAAAATGTAAGGATCATGTCTCCAAAATTTTAGAATTTTCTGACGTCATTTTTATTTTATTTTTTATAGATGAAAAATAGAGAAAATCATAAAAAATATAATATTCATCAAAAACTGGTGCCACTTGTTGCATTAATTCTAAAAAATTGTGTAAATAAAAATGTGAATTATTGACCCATCCCGGCCCCTGGGCACCCCACTGCGTGGGTTTGATGCTTTTTGACAGTATTTTTCTTTTTTCATTTTTTGAAGCCAATTTTTGCAGGCATGCTCAGAAAAATGTAATGATCATGTCTGCAAAATTTCAAAGTTCGATGACATTGTTTTTATTTTACTTTATTTCTTAAAGATGAAAAAGAGAAAAAAATCATAAAAAATAGAATATTTATCAAAAAATGGTGCTGCTTGTTGCATTAATTCCTAAAAATCGTGTATTAATTTTAGAATGGAAAAAATTATTAAAAATGTGAATTATTGACCCATCCCGGCCCCTGGGTGCCCCACTGCGTGGGTCGGACACTTTTTGATAGTATTTTTCTTTTTTCATTTTTTGAAGCCATTTTTTTTGCAAGCATGCTCAGAAAATGGTAAGGATCAAGTCTGTAAAATTTCAAAATATTCTGACGTCATTTTTAGATTATTTTATATTTTAAAGATGAAAAATAGAGAATCAGAGAAAAACGACATGTCGTTTCGTTCGTGAAAGTTTTTTGTTCTTTTTGTCAAAACGACATTGTTTTGAGTCATCGGTAAAAAATGACATGTCGTTTTGTTGCTGAAAGTTGTCTTTTTTTAGAAAATGACTTCGATTTGTCAGATTAGAAAAATGACATGCCGTTTTGTCTGTGGATTTTTTTGGTCGTGCTTGACTAAATGACATGTCATTTTGATGCATTAATAAAAACAACATGTCGTTTTGTTTATTATATTATATTTTATTTTTCAAAGGCAAAAAATATAGAAAATCATAAAAAAATAGAACATTCATTGAAAAATGGTGCCGCATGTTGCATTAATTCTTAAAAATTGTATATTAGTTTTAGAACACAAAAGATAAATAAAAATGTAAATTTTTCACCAATCTAAACCCCTAGGCGCCCCACTTCTCTAGCCGGGGACTTTTCGGAATAAAATAAAAAAGACGTCAATAAATTATGAAATTTTGCATATACGATTCTTAAATTTTTCTATGCATGCCTGTAAAAAATGGCCAAAAAAATGACAAAAAAAGTACAATTTTGTCAAAGAGCTCCCGGCTTGCGTAGTGGGGCGCTCAGGGGCCAGGATGGGTTGAAAATTTAGCTTTTTATTTATTGTCAGCAAACAATAGCCTCAAAAAATGACAAAAAAAAGTACAACGATGTCAAAAAGCTCCAAGCCCACATAATGGGGCGCCCATGAGCCGAGAAGGGTAAAAAATTTACATTTTGAATTATGTTTTGCGTTCTAAAATTAATATACGATTTTTAAGAATTAATGCAACAAGCGACACCAATTTTTCATGAATATTCTATTTTTTATGATTTTCTTTATTTTTAGCCTTTAAAAAATAAAACAAAATAAAAACAACGTCAAAAAATTATGAAATTTTACAAACACGATCCTTACATTTTTCTGGGCATGCCTGCAAAAAATGGCTTCAAAAAATGACAAAAAAAGTACAATGCTGACAAAAAGCCTCCGGCCCGCGTAGTGGGGCGCCCAGGGGACGGGATGGGTTAAAAATTAACATTTTTATTTATGTGTTGCATTCTAAAATTAATATATGATTTTTAGGAATGCAACAAGCACCACCATTTTTTGATGAATATTCTGTCTTTATGATTTTTTTTTATTTTTCGTCTCTGAGAAATAAAATAAAATAAAAACGATGTCACCCAATTATGAAATTTTGCATATATGATTCTTCCATTTTCATGTGAATGTCTCCAAAAAATGGGCAAAAAAATGAGAAAAAAAATAAAATGCTGTCAAAAAGCCCCCAGCCTGCGTAGTGGGGCACTCAGGGGCTGTGATGGGTCGAAAATTTAGATTTTTATTTATTGCCTGCAAACAATAGCCTCAAAAAATGACAAAAAAGTAAAACGCTGTCAAAAAGTCCCTGGCCCGCGTAGGGGGCACCCATGGGCTGGGATGGGTCAAAAAATTACATTTTTATTTATGTTTTGCGTTCTAAAATTAATATACAATTTTTAGGAATTAAAGCTACAAGCGGCGCCATTTTTTCATGAATATTCTATTTTCTATGATTTTCTTTATTTTTTATATTTAAAAAAATAAAATAAAAATAACTTTAACCAATTATGAAATTTTACAGACACGATCCTTAGATTTTTTTAGGTATGCCTGCAAAAAATGGGCTCAAAAAATGACAAAAAAGTAAAACGGCGTCAAAAAACGCTAGACCCGCATAGTGGTGCGCCCAGGGGCCGGGATGGGTCAAAAATTTACATTTTTATTTATGTTTTACATTCTAAAATTAATATACTATTTTTAGGAATTAATGCAATAAGCGACACCATTTTTTGATGAATATTCTATTTGTTATGATTTTCTTTATTTTTAGTCTTTAAAAAATAAAATAAAAGAAAAACGACGTAAAAAAAGTATGATATTTTGCAAACATGATCCTTACATTTTTCTGAGCATGCCTGTAACAATGGCCTCACAAAATCACAAAAAAAAAGTAAAACGCTGTAAAAAAGCCCCCGGACCGCGTAGTGGGGCCCCTAGGGGCCGAGATAGGTCATTAGTTTACATTTTTATTTATGTTTTGCATTCTAAAATTAATATACGATTTTTAGGAATTAATGCAACAAGCGGCACCATTTTTAGTGAATATTCTACTTTTTTTATTTTCTTTATTTTTGGTCTTTAAAAAATAAAATAAAATAAACAAGACGTCAATAAATTATGAAATTTTGCATATACGATTCTTACATTTTTCTTTGCATGCCTGCAAAAAATGGCCAAAAAAGTGATAAAAAAAGTAAAATCTTGTCAAAAAGCCCACGGCCTGCGTAGTGGGGCACTCAGGGGCCAGAATAGGTCAAAAATTTAGATTTTTATTTATTGCCAGCAAACAATAGCCTCAAAAAATGACAAAAAAAAGTAAATGATGTCAAAAAGCTCCAGGCCCACGTAGTGGGGCGCCCATGGGCCGAGAAGGGTCAAAAATTTACATTTTGAATTATGTTTTGCGTTCTAAAATTAATATACGATTTTTAGGAATTAATGCAACAAGCGACACCAATTTTTCTTGAATATTCTATTTTTTATGATTTTCTTTATTTTTGGCCTTTGACAAATAAAATAAAATAAAAATTATGTCAAAAAATTATGAAATTTTGCCGACATAAACCTTACATTTTTCTGGGCACGCCTGCAAAAAAAAGGTGAGAAGAAATGACAAAAAAAGTAAAACGCGGCCCGGCCTGCATATTGGGGCACCCAAGGGACGGGATTGGTAAAAAATTTACATTTTTATTTATGTTTTGCATTCTAAAATTAACATACGATTTTTTGAAATTAATGTAATAAGTGGCACCATTTTTTGATGAATATTTTATTTTTGATGATTTTCTTTATTTTTTGTTTTTGAAAAATAAAATAAAATAAAAACGACCTCAAAAAATTATGAAAATTTCCAGACGCGATCCTCACATTTTTCTGGGCATGCTTGGAAAAAATAGAGTCTAAAAATGACAAAAAAGGTAAAACGTTGTCAAAAAGCCCACAACCCGTGTAATGGGGCGCCCATGTGCTGAGATAGGTAAAAAATTTACATTTTTATTTATGTTTTGCATTCTAAAATTAACATACGATTTTTAAGAATTAATGCAAGAAGCGACACCATTTTTTGATGAATATTCTATTTTTTATGATTTTCTTTATTGTTGGTCTTTGAAAAATAAAATAAAATAAAAATGAAGTCAAAAAATTATGAAATTTTTTAGACATGATTCTTAAATTTTCTAGGCATGCCTACAAAAAATGTAAAACACTATAAAAAAACCCCAGGCCCACCTAGTGGGGCGCCCAATGACCGGGGTGGGTAAAAAATTTACATTTTTATTTATGTTTTGCATTCTAAAATTAACATACGATTTTAAGAAATTAATGCAACAAGTGACACTATTTTTTGACGAATATCTATTTTTGTGATTTTCCTTATTTTTCATCTTTAAAAAATAAAATACAATAAAAATGTTGTCAAAAAATTATGAAATTTTACAAACACAGTCCTTACATTTTTCTGGGCATGCCTGCAAAAAATGGTCTCAAAAAAAGACAAAAAAAAAAGTAAAACGTTGTCAAAAAGCTCCCAGCCTGTGTAGCAGTGCACCCAGGGGCCCGGATGGGTCTAAAATTTACATTTTTATTTGTGTTTTGCATTCTAAAATTAATTTATGATTTTTAGGAATTAATGCAAGAAGTGGCACTATTTTTTTTTTATGAATATTCTATTTTTTATGATTTTCTTTATTTTTGGTTTTTAAAAAATAAAATAAAATAAAAACGATGTCAAAAAATTATAAAATTTTGTATACATGATCCTTACATTTTTCTGGGCATGCCTACAAAAAATGGCCTAAAAAGACAAAAAGAAAGTAAAACGTTGTCAAAAAGCTCACAGCCTGTGTAGTTGTGCGCCCAGGGACCCGGATGGGTCAAAACTTTATATTTTTATTTATGTTTTGCATTCTAAAATTAATATACGATTTTTAGGAATTAATGCAACAAGCGGCACTATTTTTTGATGAATATTCTATGTTTTATGATTTTCTTTATTTTTCATTTTAGAAAAATAATATAAAAGAAAAACGACGTCGAAAAATTATAAAACTTTCCATACACAATCCTCACATTTTCAGGGCATGCCTGCAAAAAGTAGGTTCAAAAAATGACAAAAGAAAAAGAAAAACGCTGTCAAAATACCCTCGGCCCACGTAGTCGGGAGCCTAGGGGCTGGGACGGGTCAAAAATTTACATTTTTATTTATGTTTTGCATTCTAAAATTAACATACGATTTTTAGGAATGAATGCAACAAGCGGCACCATTTTTTTATGAATATTCTATTTTTTATGATTTTCATTATTTTTGGGCTTTGAAAAATAAAATAAAATGAAAACGACGTTAAAAAATTATAAATTTTATAGACACGATCCTTATATTTTCTGGCGTGCTTGCAAAAAATAGCCTAAAAATGACAAAAAATAGTAAAACGATATCAAAAAGCCCCCAGCCCGCGTAGTGGGGCGCCCTTGGGCCGGGATGGGTCAAAAATTTATATTTCTATTTGTGTTTTTCATTCTAAAATTAGTATACGATTTTTAGGAATTAATGCAAGAAGCGGCACCATTTTTTGATGAATATTCTAATTTTATGATTTTCATTATTTTTAGTCTTTAAAAAATAAAATAAAATAAAAATGACTTCAAACAATTATGAAATTTTGCAGACACGCTCCTTATATTTTTCTGGGCATGCCTGCAAAAAATGGCCTCAAAAAAGGTCAAAAAAGTAAAATGTGCTAAAAAAGCCCCCGACTCGTGTAGTGGTGTGCCCTGCGGCCGGGATGGGTAAAAAATTTAGATTTTTATTTATGTTTTGTAGTTTAAAATTAATATACGATTTTTAAGAATTAATGCAACAAGTGGCACAATTTTTTGATGAATATTCTATTTTTTATCATTTTCTTTATTTTTTGTACTCAAAAAATAAAATAAAATCAAAACGACTTCAAAAAATTATGGAATTTTGCAGACACGATCCTTACATTTTTCTAGGCATGCCTGCAAAAAAGGCGTAAAAATGACAAAAAAGAGAAAAGCGGTCAAAAAGCCCTCTGGGCACCCAGGGGCCGGGATGGGTTAAAAATTTACATTTTTATTTATGTTTTGCATTTTAAAATTAACATACGATTTTTAGAAATTAATGCAACAAGCAGCACCATTTTTTGAAGAATATTCTATTTTTTTATGATTTTTTATATTTTTCATACTTAAAAAATAAAATAAAATAAAAACGACGTTAAAAAATTATGAAATTTTGCCGACACAATCCTTACATTTTTTTGGGTGTGACTGCAAAAAATGGCCTTAAAAAATGAAAAAAAAAATAGAGAAAAACGCTGTCAAAATGCTCCCAGCCCACGTAGTGGGTCGCCCAGGTTCCGGGATGCGTCAAATATTTACATTTTTATTTATCTTTTGCATTCTAAAATTAATATACAATTTTTAGGAATTAATCCAACAAGTAGATAATGTTTTTGATGAATATTCTATTTTTTATGCTTTTCTTTATTTTTCATCTTTAAAAAATGAAATAAAATAAAAACGATGTCAAAAATTTATGAAATTTTGCAGACACCTACATTTTTCTGGGCATGCCTGCAAAAAATGGCCATAAGAAATGACAAAAAAAAGTGAAACGCTGTAAAAAAAAAAAGCCCCCAGCCCACGTACTAGGGCGCCCAGGGGCCGGGATAGGTCAGAAATTTATATCTTTATTTATGTATTGCATTCTAAAATTAATATACAATTTTTAGGAATTAATGGAACAAGCGGCACCATTTTTTGACGATTATTCTATTTTTTATGATTTTCTTTATTTTTCATTTTTAAAATATAAAATAAAATAAGACCGAAGTCAAAAAATTATGAAATCTTGAAGACACGAGCCTTACATTTTTCTGGGTGTGTCTACAAAAAATGGCCTCAAAAAATTATAAAAAAAAAAGTAAAATGCTGTGTAAAAGCCCCCTCCCTGCGTAGTGGGGCGCCCAGGGGCCGGGATGGGTAAAAAGTTTACATTTTTATTTATGTTTTCCATTCTAAAATTAATATACGATTTTTTTAGGAATTAATGTAATAAGCGGTACCATTTTCTGTTGAATATTCTATTTTTTCTGATTTTCTTTATTTTTCGTACTTGAAAAATAAAATAAAATCAAAACGACCTCAAAAAATGATGAAATTTTACAGACACGATCCTTACATTTTTCTGGACATGCCTATAAAAATGGCCTAAAAACATGACAAAAAAAGGTAAAACGCTGTCAAAAAGCCCCTGTCCCGCGTAGTGAGGCACTCAAGGGCCGGGATGCGTAAAAAAATTATATTTTTATTAAGGTTTTGTAGGGGCAACCCCGGGGCACCCCTGGGGGACCGCCGGGGCACCCCTGGGGCACCACCGCGGCACCCCCGGGGCACCCCTGGGACAACCCCGGGACACCCCCGGGCCACCCCCAGGGCACCCTCAAGGCACCCCTGGGGCATCCCCGAGAACCCCGGGAAACCCCCGGAGAAACCCCGGGGCACCCCTGGGGCAACCCCGGGGTAATCCTGGGGGACCGCCGGGGCACCCTTGTTGAATAAGAAAATATAATAAGCATGAGGTATATCTTTACAATTGTGGTTTTTTTTTTTTTTTTTTTTTTTTTTTTTGGTTCTTTTGATATTCTTGTAGATTATTAATATTATTCATAGCTTGCAAGTTGCGTCAGTCCATTTCCCAATTCAACAGGGTAGTTAGCCCTTATTACCATCATTACATTTTAAGATTGTCAATATCCTATTACTACTAAGTATTATTTATAGCACTAATTCTTTAGCATGCATCCTTTCATCTTACAAGATTAGTTCAGCTTCAACTTTTTTTTTTTTTTTTTTTCCAAAAGTAGTTAACTTCAACTTTGAATTTTTTTTTGTTTTTTTATTTAGTTTACATTTCTTTTAACCCATCAACAACTAGACAATATGGATTTCATAGCTAAGAATTAATTGAAGTCCTAAATACCCAGCTAAAAGTGGGGGGGGAAAAAAAAGAACACAAAACACTATTTCATCACATGAACAACCTAAAAATTTACATAAGTAATCTTAAGGGGGAAAAAAGGAGTACCAACTGGAGTGAATGCTGGCCAAAAGCTGATTATCCTATGGTTCTAGAAAAGCTGAAAATAAGTCCCAATAAGACTTGAGCATAAGATAACTTCTTACTTCCTACTTGATCTTGTAAGTCCTAAATTATTTCTAATAATTTTTATCTTACATTTTCTTATTCCTAACATATTATTATTTTTGTTCTTTCAGCAGAAAGAAAGTTTCCCACCTTTAAATTTACTTGTTAAGTTTAGGGTACGAGAAGGACGTAATTCCTAAAATACCCACGTTTTTCCCCAACAAACAATTTAAATACCATACTCATTTTAACTACTATCAGATCTTTAGGTTAAAAATACTGTATGCTTCAGTGAGCCTTTTCTTTTCAGCTTGTTTCATTCTTTCCTCTATTTCTCAAACGTTGCAGCTTGGTTTCTTTCTCCAGCTCAGAGCTTCTTTCTAAGGAATTACCTGAACTTGTTTTTTTTTTCCCCCCGCTAATGATGTTGCTCATGATCATCTGTATTCTTTATTTAAAATAAAATTTCAGCTTTGTTTCTATGTTGTAACTCAAAGAATAATACTTCCTTTTTTCTTCGTACAGAACTTTTAATCAATCATACAAGTTTCTTATTAAAAAAGAACTTTTGAAGTAAGATTTTATGATATCTTTCTTCTAATTAATGTTGTCTTTTCCCCGCAGAGATAAAACCGTGGATGAAAAATATAAACTAATATTAGAGATTGTTCCTGGCCAAAGAAATTGGACTGCCAAAGTGATAGCGGTTGAAAAGTCTATTCCAAAGACTGTATGTTTATGGACTCTTCTTAAACGAGCTAACATTGAGATGAAAACCTTTATTTTGGATAATAAAATACAAATCTGCAAGTTAAACAAAATGACTGGTATTTTGTTACCTTAAGGTACAAAATATTATATTAAAGTAATTGAGTATTCCACCTGTCCTAATTTATGGCCGTTGGGTAGGGTTGTTCCATTCTTGTGTATTTATGTGTGCATTTCAACTTAATGAGACCGTTGCTTTAAGAGAAATTATTGCTCTATTTATAGTTTTACTTCTTTCCCAATAAATTGTATAAAATCAAAATAGTTCAAAGGAAAATGTGGGAAAGCATATTTCAAGCTATGAATTATGAGTAACGAGATTTTAGCTACTGGAGCCAACAGTTAAAAACTTTCAAGAATAAACAATAGCAAAGATTAAGAAGCATATTGGTGTAGGATCGACAAAACCATTTCTATTGCAATTCATGAGAGAAGCATAATCAAATCTTTTAAACATCACCCATGACTAAATTCAGGAACCCATCTCAAATACTACTCATACAGGGGCTTACTTTGAAGAGTCTCTTACGAATCATGGCCGAACCCTACGGATGGGCTCAAGCACTTATTCAAGACCAAAGTCATGTAACTGCCACTAAAGTTGAACTATGCTCCACCTGCTACTAAACATTTTTACCATGAGAATAAAGCGGGGGAAAATTGCCAGAATTTTGCATTACTATTCAACGACAAGTCTAATAAAATTACTAAAATATATGTCCAACATGAAGGCGTATTTTCTGCTAGTTTGAACAATGGAGTAAATGCATAGTTGATATCTTATTTCCTTAGTTGGTGTATTTACACACACACACACACACATGGTGCATTACTCTCCATAATTCTTCAGCACACACACACAAACACAACACACACACACACACACATATTATGGTGCATTACTCTCCATACTTCTTCAGCGCACACACACACACACATATTATGGTGCATTACTCTCCATAATTCTTCAGCGCGCGCGCGCACACACACACATATTATGGTGCATTACTCTCCATAATTCTTCAGCGCGCACACACACACACACATTATGGTGCATTACTCTCCATAATTCTTCAGCACACACACACACACACAACACACACACACACACACACATATTATGGTGCATTACTCTCCATAATTCTTCAGCGCGCGCCCACACACACACACACACACACATTATGGTGTATTACTCTCCATAATTCTTCAGCACGCACGCACACACATATTATGGTGCATTACTCTTCATAATTCTTCAGCACGCACGCGCGCGCGCGCCCCCACAGATACACATATTATGGTGCATTACTCTCCATAATTCTTCAACAAACTGAAAAAGGGACCCACACACACATATATATACACATATTATGGTGCATTACTCTCTATAATTCTTCAGCAAACTGAAAAGGGGACCCAAGGGATGAAGCAGATTGATAACCAACAAATTTTTCCATCTATTTCTCCCATAAATGTAGAAAGGAAAGGGAGGCAACACAAGTGCCCCAGCATTAAGTTGCAATGAAATAAGCATCTAAACACCTTCTAAACCTGTAGAAGAGAAGTACACACTTTCCTTGGAATTACAGAATACTTGTAACTGATCTTGCCACTCAAATCTGCAGGAACCTTGATTTACCCAAAACCCACCCAAAAAAAAAAAAAAAAAAAAAGCACTTCCCTTCCCATACGCCATAGCCAACCTATCACACTGCGAAGTTTAATGACCAGTGATCAACATAATTTTATATTCACTATAACAAAAAGGACACCACCTCTACCTAACAAAAATCAGCTCTACACATCATCATACAAGTTTACATCAGTAGTTTAGCAAGGAGTATTTCACTCTCAGTACAATTTTTCCTTTCTCCACACCGAGCTTTCCACCAGTGACCAACCAATGACCCGGATGATCCTGGGGCCCCTTGCTCATCTCAGTCATATCTACAAACTTCACCAACTTGTTACCCGCGGAGTGTTCTCTTGAATCTGAACTTGAGTCTCCGGTATTGGAGTTACCTCTGGTAGATACCACCTTTTTTGATTTCTCATTTGGGATGTGATCCCACAACGATCTTCGGATGGTACAACCTGGTAGCCTAGAATACAACAGCTTCATGTACAAGACATTTCTTGACCCAAAATCCCAGACTCCGAGCTGTGCTCCAGTGACTATGTAGACGCCAGAGAGCTCGCCAATGAAGGTTTCAGGGTTCTCGATAGGTGCAGTGCTCACATGAGAGAAATTTTTCCATTTCACTGGCTCAAACCATCGGCTATCTTGCTCCTCGGGTCTTTGCCACTTGGGAGCACCAATTGCCACATGGGTATCCCAGTATGGTTGAAGAATCTTTGGAAGAGATGCCAAGTGTTGAAGCTGAATACACAGACGATTCTGCTTGCTTCCTTCCAGACACAGCCGCAAGCCCGTTACTGGCTTTCGTCCAACTGATATCTGCAATCAAGAGAATTTCAGTTGTTTATTTAAAATGTAAATTTCCTTCAGAAACCTACTAGGTGACCAGAATATAGATGGAATGAGGCATTTGCAACAGTGGTTGGTTCACAAAATAAAATGAAACCATAAAAATTTTGCTCTCCAACCTAGGAATTTGGGGGCTAAGTTGTTAATGGCCCCAAACAGGTATTGCATTTAGATTTTACGCATAAGGGGAAAAAAAGAAACAGTTCACCATCAACACACAATTGATCTTTTACAATTGATCTTTTACAAATACAAGGTCTCCAAAAGTGATTGAAGATTTTGCCTAGGAAGTAGAGAACACAATATAACATATAAGAAAAATACTTGCATTCTCTACTTCAGCTCATTAGTTCTTTCTATTTACAGCCTTAGGTTCCTGATCATAGACTAGGGTTGTGTGATCCTAATGGTTTTTTGTGTCGATCTTTTGTCTCGGCCTTAGTTGACAGATCTGATCATGAGTATTTTGCACCGTATAAATTCATCTGGAAATCAATGTCGTGTTTGGAATTGATCTCGCTTTTGTATTTCACGTTTTTCGAGAAAAAAAATGAAAACGTTTCCAAAATGGCATTTGGCACAATAAAGACAAAAAACGGAAATGAAAATAAATTTTTAGTTTAGTGTAAAATGAGAGAGAAATGAAAAAAGACTTTTAGTCGTTTTTTATTTTTTGTTTTTGTTTTCTCCTCTCTCGAGCAGAGAGAGAGACATTAATGGGTTTTTTTATACTAAAACTAATCTCTTGATAAAACTACCAAACACATTTTCAAAAATGATTTCTGTATGAGATTGAAAACGTTTTCATTTTCATACAAAAAATAAAATCATTTTGGAACGAGTTCTAAACGTGCCCCAAGTGTCTTTCATAGAATTGAAGTCTTCACTTGGTAGGTGGCGCTTGGGAAACTAAACACTTGTGACTGGGTTCAGAAAAGAAACCCTCACATGGCAATTTACCCTTCCTGGTGTGTCCTTTGCAGAAGTAGTGGGGAATCTGTGGACCATTTACTGCTACATTGTCCGGTGGCCACATCGGTTTGGCAGAAAATAATTTTTGAACCAGGTTTTTCTTGGGCTATGCCAGCTCACTGTAGCTCGGTTATGATAGAAAGTTTGGCTGGGTTGAATTTAAATAGCATGTCTAAAGTGTTGTGGAAAAATATGGTTTTATCCGTCCTTTGGACCTTGTGGTCCAAAAGAAACGCGAGAATTTTTTAGGCAAAGGAGTTGGATATTATTGATCTTTTTGAGAAAGCAAAATTCACAGCCTCTTTATGGGATGCATCTGACAAAGCTTTTAAGGGTTGCCCCTTTCCCTTGGTTGTAATGAACTGGAAGGACGTAATAGGCTCATAAGCTTTTTGATTTTTTGTACTTGTATCTTGTTTTTGTTCTCTTTGGCGAGGATACCTTATCCACTTTTCTGTAATTGATTTATTTAATCAATAAAGTTTTTCTTATATAAAAAAAAAAAAAAAAAAAAAAAAAAAAAAAAAAAAAAAGAGAAGATAAATACCTGCTCCTGGCTGACATAAAGCTTTTGCCCCATTATGCTGAATTGCAAAGATGGGCAAACAGGTTCCTTCCTTAGGTGACCAGGAATTCTGTCATGTACAGGAGCCCAAACTCGCGGAATCTGAAACTCTAGAAAATATCTCAGCTCTTCAACTGGAGGCTTATCTGTAAACAAAGTTGGCCCAAAATAAATCAGTACATTTAGCAAAAAAACTTTTCCTTAGTTCCACAGAATGGTACAGGAACATGATAGTACTCATTTAGAGGCTGGCTTTATTATCTTACATTCAAGATAAAGATTAATGGCTCGAATAAGATACTCCTTTCCAGTAACGCCTTCAAGGAGAGCTGTTATGGGACAAAATGTCATCTCAATGACATCCGGAGATGACTTGATGGTTCTCACCCATCGGGTGTGGTTTTGTTCCAGATTATCTCCTCCCCTCCTTCGGAAAATGACCGTCACATCCTGCATTAATAATAGTTTCAAAGAATTCTTAGTTTAAGCCCTTCTAGTGATTCTATGAACCAACTCCTGGCATGTAGCTTTTAGTCATGAAAAACTTCAGCAAATGACATCACCAAATCAAACAAAAAGTTCTAACTCTGCAACTCGTACATGCACTGAACGATCTTACAAATTTTAGTCTTATTACAAATAATCAAGGCAAGATATAATGGAGAGCAAGGGCTGGAAAATTTCATTGCAGGAAAAGGTGAAAAGAAACATACTTGAGGCTCTCTTTAACGCAAAATTTTCAATTTAAATAAGTTTTTGATAACTCCTTTTAGAGAAAAAGAGAGATGTTTTGATAACTTGAGCTTCAAAAGGACCAATTTAATGGCGAAAAGAAATATATATAGCTACTGCCTACTGCCTTCATTAAACTAAATAAAGAGTATCACTGGTCCGAGTTTTGCAACATAGAAATAATACCAGTTTCAAAATGAGACAATAACTAGATATTGCAACAATTCAAGACCAAAAGCTACATTCTTCTTTTTTCTTTTCCCTTTTTATTCATTCCTTTTAGCCAAAAGAAAATTAGGTAGCAAAGAAAGTATCAAGTTATTTTTTTTTTTTAATAAGAAAAAGCACTTTATATTGTTGTGGATCAAAGACAGTTTCGGACAAGATGTCCTCAAGAAGCAGAAAATACAAAAAAAAAAAACAAAAAAACAAAACAAAACAAAACAAAACAAAACAAATACAAGGTAAGAATTGATGACCAATTCCATCATAATCACGACATAAAGAGCAAAATAGATATTGTACAACCAAGGAGAAAGATACTAAATTTAACATACTTCTTTCCCAGCAAGATATGGTGCGTTGGTAGGTTGCGGATATATCCCCTGACTGTTAAATAAACCAGGATCAACACCCTAAAAAATTAAGAAAATGGAGTTAAGAAAATGGGTGATCAAGTTGAGGAAAATCAATAAAGAAAATGAAATATTCATATGTGGAACTAGCCTTATCCTTCAATTTCATTGGACCAGAACTTGTATGGCTTTCTGTATCAGAGAACCTCTGATTCCCAATATCCTGGACATAGTTCTTTATCTCCAAAGTTGTCAAAGTTGAATGCTGATGTTGTTTCACATAAATCAGATCTTTCCCACCAATAGTTACAGATGTTATGACATGAGTTCCAAAATTTTCAATGAAGCTGTCGAAAATACACTAGCAATCAGAGAGGGTTAGAAAATAAACTATTGTTATTTCCATCTAACTTTAAAAAATCATACCTCGCTAAGGATGCTGGGTCCCAATTAGTTGGTACAGCCTGTTTCACATTTTCTTGTAACACTAATGGGGACTGTAAAAGCTGAACTTTGGCAAGTGGAATGTAGAATCCATCCATTGAAAGGGTCTTTGTGGATGCAGCATCGAGATGCTTTAAACCAGTGAAGTTAAAAGCAGCATTAAAACTACCGAGTGGAAAACCCACAGAGAGATTAGCCTTCTGATTGAAAGAGTCCACCATCTGCAATACCATGAGAAGTACAAATACTGGAAATTGTTGCCTCAAAAATATTGATAGTGCATAGAATTTTCTTTCTACAAACCATCCTCATAGGTGCGGAAAGTCGATGCTCTCTTAAATAGAAAAGTTTTTATTTTTTATTTTTATGGAAGCATAAAAGGACTACCAAAAAAAGGGGGGAAAGAACAAAGATGAAGAAGTGGAGAAGTCCTTTAATCTAATCTAACAATACATAAAAGAGCCAAAAGCTCTTGGATAGTACTCTCCCTTTAGGCTGCCACGTGACGCCTTGTCCTCCTCCTTCCTTTTTTCTTTTTTATTCCCCCTTCTTTACATTTGTATCTTTATTCTTTATTCCTTTAAATTTTTTTCTTTTTTATTTTTTTGTTTATGTAATTTTTTTTTTTAAATTTTACTCACTTTGCTAATTTTCTTGTCAATGATTAAAATAATTTTCTTCAAATGTGTCCTTGCTCAATTATTTTCCGTGTAATTCCTATTATATCAAAAGTTATCTTTACACACTTTTTTTGCCTATACTGCTCTTTCCAGGCTGCTATGTGGTAGCCCTCTACCATCTTTTTCTTATTCTTTTCTACTTTTATTATTTTTTATTTCTTTAATGTTTTTTCTTTCATTTTTTATTTTATGAATGTTTTTTACAGTTTAATTGTTTTTACGTGTGTTTTCTCTTTTCTGATCTTATTTTGTTTTTTTTTTTATATTTTTTATTTTGTCAAGGGCTCTTTTATAGTTATTCTTTTAATGACTATCTATATATCCAACCTAACGTCTAACGTCTATAAAAGCAATTAAGTCGACTTAGGAGGCCACGTGTTGGCCTCCTTCTTATTTTTTTTCTTCTCTTTTTTAAACTTTTCCTCTATTTTTTAAAAAAATAATAATTTTTTTCCTTTTTTGCCTATTATCTTTTTTATTTTTCCTCTTAATATTCTTTGAGAATTTCTTTGGAAATTCTTTTTTTTTTTACAATATCCTTCAATAAAATACTTTCTTTTAATTAAAATAATCCTTTCGAATATAACCCTACTTTTTTATATCAAAAACTTTGATAAGGTCTGGATTGTTTGAAAACAAGAACTATAGAGAACTAATTGTAGGATCGTAAGAATGAAAGAAAGAATCAAAGAAGGATTATATTGACAACAATCGCTATACACTGATTGGCAGATCTTCGAGGGTCTGCTTCCTCCCTTGCTTGGAATTATTCCAAGACTTGTTCAACTTTCTGTTTATTTCCCGATAACCGCCTTTCCCTCCTCTTCCCCCTTTTATACAATTTCCCTCTAACAAACAAACTTCCCTCGTAAGCTAACTAATACTAATACTTCTAATTAAGCCACTAGTACCGTACTTCCACAGCCAACTAAAGACAAACTTTCCCTGCCTAGACCCGTTTATTCCTCCTAACATACACTTGCCTGAGTAAGGGCTTATCAATTACACCCCCCCTCAAAAACGTCACCTTGTCCTCAAGGTGCAAAGCAGGAAACTGGTGCTGAATCACATCAAACAGCTCCCAAGAAGATTCAAAGTCCGGAAGGTGGCGCCAGTTGATCAAAACCTCCAAAGACCCAGTGGCAGGGGGAAAACGAGTATCCAAGACTTGAGCGGGTTCCACCTGCAACGTCAATTCTTCTGATAAGATTGATGGTAAAGATTTGAGGAATATCCACCGGCCCGAGCGCCTTCTTCAAGTGGGACACATGAAAGACGGAATGAATCCGAGCATGAGAAGGAAGGAGCAACCGGTACGCCACTGGTCCAACTCGAGCAAGGATCTGAAACGGCCCATAATAGCGAGGGGCAAGCTTTTCATTCCACACTCGCGCCAACGCTCGGTGACGATACGGCTGGAGCTTCAAATAAACCATGTCTCCTACCTCAAATTCCACGGAACGACGCTTCCTGCTTGCATGGTCTCGCATAGACTGTTGGGCGCGTCCCAAATGGTCCTTCAATTCTGTCAATAGTGCATCACGGTCGCATAGCTGCCTCTCCAACTCCGACGTGGCTGTAGAACCGGCCTCATACGGCACCAACTGCGGAGGATCCTGACCATAGAGAGCTTTGAAAGGCGTCATGGCAGCCGAGACATGGAAGCTCGTATTGTACCAATACTCCGCCCACAAAAGATGTGTGAACCACTGCCTAGGTTGCCCAGAGACAAAACAACGCAAATAAGCCTCCAAACAGTAGTTTACGACCTCCGTTTGGCCATCCGTCTGAGGACGATACGCCGTACTCCGGCACAAGATAGTGCCCTGCAACCTAAAAAGTTCCTTCCAAAAATGGCTCATAAAAACCTTATCCCGGTCAGAGATGATGCTCTGTGGAAACCCATGCAGGCGCACGATGTCACGGACAAAAACAGCAGCCACGGTATTGGCTGAAAACGGGTGTTTAAGGCCAATGAAATGGCCGTACTTACTGAGGCAACCAATGACAACCAAAATGGAATTATAACCTGCAGATCTCGGTAATCCCTCAATAAAGTCCATGGAAATATCATCCCAAACCCGGTTGGGTATAGGCAAGGGCTACAACAATTCCGCCGGTGACAAAGTCGGCGTCTTATATTGCTGACAAACGGCACAAGCAGCCACAAAAGTCTCAACATCTTTGCACATACCCTTCCAGAAAAATTCCAATGCCAGCCGTTTGTAAGTCTTTAAGACTCCTGAATGCCCGCCTATCTTACTACTATGAAACTCACGTAACAAGATTGGAATTAGTGGAGATTTTGGAGGAACGACCAAACCTTCCCTTGTAAAGTAAATGCCCCCTTTGAAGAGTAAACCCCGTCAAAGAGTGCGTTCCAGCCAGCAACCCCTCCACGGTTTTGTTGAGTTCCGGATCTGCCTTAACTTGCCGCTGCAACTCCTCAATATCGAGCACCATTGAAGTAGTCATGACCATCAAAGCCAGCCCCGCTTGTTGTCTCGAAAGGGCGTCAGCCACCCTGTTTTCTGGCCCCGGTTTGTACTGTATCTCGAAATCATAGCCAAGCAATTTACACAGCCACCGCTGGTGCTCCACACTCACCAAGCACTGTTCCAATAAGAACTTCAAACTTTTTTGATCGGTGCGCACCAAAAATCGCCTTCCCAACAAATAAGGTCGCCATTTCTGAATGGCTAGCACAATGGCCATTAGCTCTCGCTCATAGACCGATTTGGCACGAGCACGCGCCGAGAGGACTTGGCTAAAATAAGCGATGGGCCGCTGCTGTTGCATCAAAACCGCTCCTAGCCCAAACCCCGAAGCGTCTAATTCCACCACAAAAGGTTGAGAAAAATCTGGCAAAGCCAACACTGGAATCTCATTCATAGCTTTTTTTAAGCACTGAAAAGCCTCCTTAGCCTCCGAATTCCAATTAAAGGCGTCCTTAAGTTGCTGCGTCAATGGCCACGCAATACGCCCATACCCGGCCACGAACCGACGGTAGTACCCTGTTACGCCCAAGAATCCCCGCAACTCCTTAATGGACCGTGGAGGTGACCAATCCAACATGGCATGTATCTTACTAGGATCCGCAACCACTCCAGTCCGAGAAACCACATGACCCAAATATTCCAATTGTTCCTGAGCAAGAAGGCATTTTTTCTTGTTGACGTACAATTGGTTGGCCCTCAAAACCAACAGAACCCTGTCCAAGTGCTCCATATGGTCCTCCCAGGAGCGGCTGTAAATCAGAATATCATCAAAGAAGACCAACACAAATCGGCGTAAGAACAGCTTAAGTACCTCATTCATCAAGGACTGAAAAGTCGCCGGTGCATTTGTTAATCCGAAGGGCATAACGAGGAATTCATAGTGTCCCTCCGGAGTTCGAAAAGCAGTCTTAGGAACATCCTCGACACACATGCGAATCTGGTGATACCCTGACTTCAAATCTAATTTGGTAAAAATGGTAGCACTGCACAATTCGTCTAACAACTCTTCTATCACCGGAGTCGAAAATTTATCCGCGATTGTGGCTTTGTTTAGCGCCCTATAATCGATACAAAATCTCCAACTACCATCCTTCTTCTTGACGAGCAAGACCGGGATGGAATATTGGACTCACACTCGGCTGAATTATTCCAGCCGCCAACATCTCCCTCACTAACTTCTCTATTTCATTCTTTTGAAAATGGGGGTATTGGTATGGTCGGACACTAATCGGTCCGGTGCCATCCTCAAGGATTATATGGTGGTCCCTCACTCTATGAGGAGGTAAACCAGCTGGCATGTTGAGGACTGCCACATGTTTCTGCAACAATTCTTGTAACTGCCCTATGCCCTCCTCTTCCATTCCGTGACCTTGCTCCTCCCCCAATTGTCTCATTTCCAAATAAATGCCCTGCCCCTCATGACGAATGGTGCGCATCATGGCCTTAAGGGAAATCAATGATCTCGTGAGACTCGCGTCCCCTTTCAACATCACATACTCCCCGAGCACTTTGAATCTCATAGTTTGAGTCTTCCAATTTACATTCATACTCCCTAAAGTCTCCAACCATTGCATTCCTAGAACTACATCTATTCCTCCCAACTCCAATGGCAAAAAATTCTCAATTATGGTTAAGTCCTGCACGGTCAACACCACCTCTTTACACAATCCCTGCCCCTGTACCGACTCCCCCGTACCCGTTTGAACACCAAAACTAGTTGTAGGAGTTATGGGCAGTTTTATTTTCGTAACTAAGGTAAGAGAAATAAAATTGTGAGTAGTCCCAGAGTCGATCAAAACAATTACCTCACAATGGCCAACCTCCCCCTTTATCTTCATGGTTTTTGGTGTTGTCAGCCCCACAACGGAATTCAAGGATAACTCGATCGCCTCGGTTCGCAGCAACTCCCCGGACTCCTCTGCCTCGTCCGGCTCAATTTCCTCATTTTCAATTTCGTCCTCATCGCTAACCAACATAATCCGCAACTCCCTCTTCTTACAGCGATGTCCCACAGTAAACTTCTCATCACAACGAAAACATAGTCCCCTATTCCTCTTCTCCTGCCACTCCGAATCTGAAAGTTTCCGGAATGGAAAGTCTTTTTTCGGTCTCTCAACACTTGGGTTGCTGCCTGTAAACTGATTCGTTGTGGTTACCGTTGGCGTGGATGTGAATCCCGCTGCTTGGGGACGCCAACCCCGTGTTCCCCCATTCTCTCTTCGTAGCAACAGATTTTTTTTCTTCAATTTGCTGCGCAACGTCCATGATTTCAGAGAGCCCCTCTGGCCGGAGTAGTCGCAGTTCAGCCCGAATATCAGCCTTTAAACCATTCACAAAGATGCCTTCCAAGATTTCCTCCGGAATATCCTGTAAAGGGGCAACTGAAACCTCAAAATTCCGGCGATATTCAGCCATCGTCCCCGTTTGCCTGAGCGTTAGGAAACGTTCACACAGATTTCCCTCTTGTGAAGAACGAAAGCGTTGCAGGAGAGCCACCTTGAAATCAGTCCAAGTAATGAAAGGCCGTCGCTAGTTCTGCCACTGAAACCATGATAACGCATCTCCCTCCAGTGCAATTCCAGCCGTCGTTAATTTCTCTCTCTGTGAACCTGTTGACCGAGAAAAACTAGTTCATCCTAAACAACCAGCCATCCGGATCAATGCCACTAAACAACGGGTAATCCAGTTGCTTCCGTCTTACTGGTGAGAAATCCTCACCTCCCCATGGCTCCCCATATTTTCCCAAAAAATCCATAGATTCCTCAGCCTCGTTTTCTTCCCAATACCGTCCTCCTTCTTTTCCGATATGTCCACCCACTCGACGCCCCTCAACATGTTCATCTCCTCTCAGCCTAGGACCCCCATTCAAAGTGCGAACTCCTCCTTCCCATTCTCCATACCGTCCACCGCGACCGTCCCGAAGGTCTTCGGAAGACCCTCCCACTCGGACTTCGCCACGCCACCAATCGCGGAGGCCTCGCTCTCCGTCGCCGGTCTCGCCAACCCTAGGTCGACCATTCCGGCCATCGCGACCGAAATCGGAACGATTTCCGTTCGCGACTCGTGCCCTAGCTCGCACGTTCTCCTCTCCGGCGTGGTTTTCCCTGCCATCCATTTCCCGACGTTTCCCCTTTTCCTTTTCCCCAAAAACCCAAAGTTCGGCCATTTCTTCCATATGGCGGCTGTCCTCCTCCACGCGTTCCGCGACTTCACGAGCTAGTCCTTGGACCACTCCATTCTCGTCTTCCCGGACCCTTGCGATTCCCGATCGAGATCCCTCCGCCGGCAGATTCGCCGTCGCCGCCGCCGACAACAGACGCATCTGTTCCTCCATCAATCGGCGCAGGTCTGAAACATTTTGGCTCATCTCGGCCATATTTTGGTTAATTTCCACCCTGCCTTGGCTTATTTCCGCCCTTACCTCGCCAATTTCCTTTTCCACCGAAGATTTAACTTGGTGAATCTCCCTCTCTATCACTTCAAACCTCTCCTCTGTTTTTCTGGCAGCCATTATCGCCCAGAACAGAGCTCTGATACCAAATTGATAAGGTCTGGATTGTTTGAAAACAAGAACTATAGAGAACTAATAGTAGGATCGTAAGAATGAAAAAAAGAATCAAAGAAGGATTATATTGACAACAATTGCTATACACTGATTGGCAGATCTTCGAGGGTCTGCTTCCTCCCTTGCTTGGAATTATTCCAAGACTTGTTCAACTTTCTGTTTATTTCCCGATAACCGCCTTTCCCTCCTCTTCCCCCTTTTATACAATTTCCCTCTAACAAACAAACTTCCCCCGTAAGCTAACTAATACTAATACTTCTAATTAAGCCACTAGTACCGTACTTCCACAGCCAACTAAAGACAAACTTTCCCTGCCTAGACCCGTTTATTCCTCCTAACATACACTTGCCTGAGTGAGGGCTTATCAAACTTCTATATAACTTTCATTCTTTTTTTTCTTTTTAAACTTTTCCTCCTCATCTTTTTTTTTTAATTTTTTTGTTCTTTCTTCTTTTTGTTTGCTTATTGAATTTTTTCCCCAACACTTTTTGACCGTTACATTTTTTTTCCGATATCATTCTTTGAAATACTTTCTTTTCCTCACTTTGTTTTAATTAAAATAATTGCTTTCAAATGTCCCCATAGTTAAGTTTTTTTTCTTGGTAAAAAAACTCCTATATAATTTTAATTCTTTTTCATTATGTGATTTTTAATTCTTTTTCATTATATGATTTTTTTCTCTTGCTCTAATTAATGGACTTAACTTCAACGAAGCTACATGTTTTGACACGGGATTAAACTTATAAAGCTATTCCTCATGTGCATAGCACATGGCTCAACTAGTAAAGAGTTAGAAGGACCAAAACTCTTAGCTACAAAAGCAAAAAAAAAGACCCTAACAAGCACCTATTGTACATCCTTCCAACTTAAGATTAATTAGGAGAAAGAAAGCTACGCACTGAACTTTATCGCAGTAAGCATCATCTTCCTAAGAAATATCAGCAAGATTCTCCCACTCCTTTTTAACCATAGGACCCCAAAAACAGCCACTCTTCATAACCCGATAATATTCTCCCTTCTTTGATTTACCTACCACTAAATTTTCAATATTTTGAGGGATGATTCAAGAACACTCGACTTGATAGCATCCACCATATTCTGAGAGCTGCCATATTAAATAAAAACGTGCTACCCATTTTCGCTACTGCACTTGCATATTATTCTTAAATAAAAGTAATTGACTGTTAGTATAGTTTCCAATCCTATCTCACCCTCAACTAATAAAATTTGTTAAGAATCAACCTTAAATAAAAACTTTTTTTGATGCTTCATCGATGGGGGATCTTTGGGTTTCACTCCTACCACCCTCAAGGCTCGAACCCGGGACCTTTGGTTCCAGGGAGGACGCTCTTACCAACTGAGCTAAACATATATATTTTTACTCCACATTTCTTCATTTTTGTTGAGTTAAGAGTTCCTCTTAAAAGTGATGATAATAAAAGAAATAAAATAGAAAAAACTATTACCACTGAAGAAACTAACTATTGATTTTAATTTCAACTTTTTAACTTTTAAATCAGTTCAAAGTCTGTGTCCTCCGCATTTTTCCTTTTGTTCTTAGTGCAAACACCCGATAGTTCATTAGTGTTTGTACATGAAATGACGTCCAAAGTTCTTATAAGGTCCATGGTGTCGAGCATTTCACTTGACAACCGAAAGTCAAAAGATTGTGATGTCGCCATCAAATAGACAGAAAATTGCCTAACAAACCAAAATTATTACCATATACACAAGACTTAATCATATAATTGGATATGATGGATAACTGATGTTATATAAATGCATACGCTGGGTTCGCAGACAAACCTAACATAGCAAAACTTTTCAATGCTCAAAAGGTGGAAACTCTATCATAGCTGCAGTTAAAAGGGAGGCAATCGAAGGGGGTAGGGAAGGTGCTTTAAGCAACTGCCCAAGATCATTAATCAAAAGAACTAATGAAACAGTTATACTTGTCTCTGAATTCGACATCTCTAGCAGTTTACTTCTTTAACGGGTTTTCATACTTACATGCAGAGGAATCTTTTTATCTTCTTTTTCCCCCTTAAATGACATCCTCAAAAGGTTGTGTTTGCTTACAAACAATTTTCTATTCACAACATTTATTAATTGAACAGAATCTTGCACTTGGTGTTGGCCGTTGAAATAGCTCGAGAAGTAACTTATGAGCTTGGATTAACCTTGAATCGTGTTTTTGTTTACCAAAAAAACCACAATGAAAATGACATAATAGAATCGGATAACTAAATACTAATACTTAAAAATCTTAATCAGGTAGGAACTAGGAATCAATGCAGAATGAGAAACAAAGACCCACAAATTTTCTGTACCTTGGTTTCAGTAAGAGAGATGTTATCGAATGCAAAAATACATGATAAGTTTAGAGTTCCATGTTCTATATTAATATCTCTATATTAATATCAGGGTATGCTTCTCTATAAAAATATCAAAGTCCAACTTTCAAGTTTCATTCGGTTCCTTTATCATCAGAAAAGGGCAACAGTAACACAAACAAAGTCATTATATCCTAATTTCCACTTAGCTCCATTCTCCAAACGCCTAAACATTAACCAAATGAGTCAGTTCTACAAAACCTAAAAGATGCACCTAGTGCTTCCTTGTGCAAACACAAATAAGAATTACCTCAGGTAGTTGCTAGGAATCAAGGGATAATGACATAGAGAGACCTATAAATTTTCTAAAGCTCAATATGAGCAAGTGCGATATTACTAAAGACAACAGAAAGACAAAGTTTACCTCAACGTATTGCATCTCTCTATTCTATATCCGATAAATTTCTTGATAGAACCCTGCCCAGGCCTCCTTTGAGATTTACTTATACTAGAAGGGGTAAAAAGGGAAAGACAAGTGACGTGGTCAGGGCTAGTGACGCTGCTGAGTTGGCAATTCCGTTATAGGAGTTTGTTAGAGAGGAAATATAGGGGAGGGGTGGTGCGCAAGGGAAGGCATCGAATCTTTTGAAAAGTTAGTGTTGGTCTGGGAGGGGGAGAGACCTCGAATGCTCTCAATTATATCTTTCTTTTCCTTTGGTGTTTGTTTTCTGTCATACTTCTCTGTAACTGTGGAATAGAGGAGTGTTCATCAATAAAAGGAACCAGAACCCATCTTTCTAGGTATTTTCATTCAAATTCCAAGTGTTAATTTTC
This sequence comes from Morus notabilis, assembly GCF_000414095.1. Lineage (NCBI taxonomy): Eukaryota > Viridiplantae > Streptophyta > Magnoliopsida > Rosales > Moraceae > Morus > Morus notabilis. The sequence continues at coordinate 522,915 of NW_010358595.1, read as the reverse complement.
ATTATCTTGATTGAGGCAGGGTAGGTACCTATTAGTTGGTATCAGAGCATCGGTCCATGGCCAACCTTCCAGCTGAGTTGTGTCCAGATCGGGCGACGGACGTGGAGCGACGTTTGGGAGATCTCCAGGAAACGGTGCGACTACTCAGAGCTATGGTCGATCCGGTTCCTAGGCTGCAAGAAGACGTGACAATCCTGGCCGAACAAGTAGAGCGGGTGCAAGATGCGATGGCGCGCGTGGAAGCTCTCCTAGGACATCACTTTGGAGGAGAACGTGAGCCAGCTCCACGACCAGGAGCAAGGGACAGAGACAGGGAGCGGGAGCGTGAGGACCGTCAGGAGTCTCCAGCTCGGCGAGGCCAAGTTGAGCACTGTGGGAGGAGACTTTAGTTGCCCATCTTCACCGGTGAGGACCCATATGGCTGGCTATTCCAAGCCGAACAATACTTGTCGATTAACGATGTGGAGGAGAACGAGAAGGTGTTGGCGGCGTCGGCTTGTTTAGAAGGGCGTGCGTTGGGTTGGTTCCAGTGGGCGGAAGCGCAGGAGCCATTTGCCAACTGGAAGGAAAG
>NW_010358595.1:509431-522313 GCF_000414095.1 Morus notabilis | reverse complement strand
TGCACCGTTTCAACCACGCTAGAGAGGGTGACCCAACGGAGAGGTTGATGTCGTTGAAGCAGTGCGGGTCAGTGGCGGAGTACCGTGACACCTTTGAGACGTTGGCGGCGGCGTTGAGAGGAGTTCCTGAGCCCATCTTCAGGGGAGCGTTTCTGAATGGGCTGCGAGAGGATATCCGGGCTGAGGTCAAGTTACACCGGCCCATTAACCTTCAAGAAGCCATGGACCTGGCCCAGCAGGTGGAAGACAGGAATGAGGCCCAAGACAAGTTTAAGAAGCTACGGATGGGCCGCATGTGGAGACCAGATGGGCCGGCCCGGGGTGCTTCTAATTTGGACCAGCCTAGGGGTAATTATCCCTTTGCTCAGAGCTACCTTCAGTCTAGCGGTTCGAAGGAGTTTGGAACCTTCCCACGAGCGAAGTCAGACTACGCTATTGCTCAAGTGGCGGCGACCAGCCGAGAACCGGGATTCCGACGACTTTCTAACGAGGAGATCCAAACACGGCGGGCTAAGGGACTCTGTTTTCGGTGTGATGAAAAATTTGGGTTAGGACACCGTTGTAAGAACCGGCAGCTGCAGGTTCTCTTGGTGGCCAGAGAAGAGTCAGAGTTGGAGGAGACGAAAGAAGAAGAGGTGGAGCCACCCGCTAGGTTCCCGGACGAGGAGGCAGATTTGTCTCTCAACTCGTTGCTCGGGTTCACCTCCTCTAACACGATGAAGGTAGTAGGAAAGCTGGGGTCCCGCCAAGTGGTGGTGTTGATTGATAGCGGAGCCTCGCACAGTTTCCTCTCCACTAAGGTGGTAGAGGAGCTGGGGGTACCCTGTGATAATACGGCTTGCTATGGGGTCCAGGTGGGGAACGAAATGAAGTTCCGGCAGCAAAGGTTGTGCAAGGGAGTAGAGCTATGGATTCAAGGTTTCTGTGTCATGGAAGACTTTTTCCCCTTTGAGCTGAGCTGCGCAGACGTGGTGCTGGGGGTTACTTGGCTGCGGACGCTTGGGGAAATCAGAGCGGATTGGTCTAAATACACACTGAAGTTCTTCAACAGCTCTCGTTGGGTAGGGTGGCAGGGCGATCCGACATTGAGCTGTTCCCTGGTGAGCCTTCACTCCCTTTCTCGGCGGTTTAAGTTCCCACAAATGGCATTTCTAATTGAGCTTTATGAGACCGAAATTAAGACTGTAGTTGAGGCCGGTCCAGCAGTTCCACCGGAACTGCACGGGGTGTTAGACCGGTTTGGGGATGTCTTTTCGACTCCTACAGGACTGCCCCCGCCTCGCGATTCGGATCATCGGATTGTTTTGACAGAAGGCGCCACACCACCGAGCATTCGGCCGTACCGGTACCCCTATGTCCAGAAGGAAGAGATTGAGCGATTAGTAGCGGAAATGCTGGCTTCAGGAATAATTCGGCCTAGTACTAGTACATTCTCTAGCCTGGTGATTTTGGTGAAAAAGAGGGATGGGAGTTGAGGTTTTGTGTAGATTATCGGGCCCTCAATCAGCTCACGGTACCCAACAAGTTCCCAATCCCAATAATCGATGAATTAGTAGACGAATTATTAGAAGAATTACCTCAGGTAGGAGCTAGGAATCAAGGGGTAATGACATAGAGAGACCTATAAATTTTCTAAAGCTCGATATGAGCAAGTGCGATAAGACAAAGTTTACATCAACATATTGCATCTCTCTATTCTATATCCGATAAATTTCTTGATAGAACCCTGCCCAGGCCTCCTTTGAGATTTACTTATACTAGAAGGGGTAAAAAGAGAAAGACAAGTGATGTGGTCAGGGCTAGTGACGCTGCTGAATTGGCAATTCTGTTATAGGAGTTTGTTAGAGAGGAAATATAGGGGAGGGGAGGTGCGCGAGGGAAGGCATCGAATCTTGTGAAAAGTTAGTGTTGGTCAATGCTCTCAATTCTATCTTTCTTTTCCTTTGGTGTTTGCTTTCTGTCATACTTCTCTGTAACTGTGGAATAGAGTGTTCATCAATAAAAGGAACCATAACCCATCTTTCTGGGTATTTTCATTCAGATTCCTAGTGTTAATTTCATTATCTTGATTGAGGCAGGGCAGGTACCTATCATTTCTCCATTTGAACATTAACACTCCCACATTGTACTGAAGTCATTACCTCCTAGTTTCCAATTAAGCTACATTCCCCAAACACCTAAACAAAACTAAATCATTAGGCCCTACAATGTAAACACGCAACTAACCAATATATCGAAAGCAATTACTTGACGGAGTTGCGGCAAATTGTTAGGAATAAAATTTACTCTGATCACTTCCTTGATAAGTGATCGAAGTAAAAAATTTGTTAAGCTGATAAATTGGTCAAATTATGTTTTGTTGTCAACCTATTCAAACCCCACTCTAGCTTCTTACAACAAATTCAACAACATAAACCACTTCTTCATGCAGCAGAAACTAATACAACCAAAGATAGAAGAAAGAAACCCACAACCATAGATTCCAATTTCCATCTAGCCTACTTTGTAATTCTTCAACTGTTCTCAAATACCTGAGATTAAGCTCAAGACCATGCCAGTGAACTCCAAATCTCTTATTTTCAATAAACATAAAATAAAAATGCACCCACTAAAACTTGTCATGAATAAATAAAACAAATACAAAAGTAAGGAAATCTAAAAATCCAATAAAGATAAAAGCATGTTCTAACCTCATTAAAGGCACAAACCCCAGAGCTCTGACGGCCAGCAAAAGACTCGTGAAAGTTCTTGATGTCCCTTGAAACATTTGGAACAAAAACATCATCGTACAGCCACAGATCCCTCGTATGCTCTTGATCAACTTCCACTATCCGAGACCCCGAAACTCCTTTGCAGTAAAGCAACCTCGTATCGAAGTTCACGTCAAAGCCCCGCCCCAAAGCCAGTACGGAGTTCACCGCCGTCTGCAAAGCCGCCACATTTTCCCCCATTTTCTCATTACCCAGCTCCCAAAACAACGCCGAATTTAAAACCCAGATTCCCGTTTCTCAATTCGACTCAAAAATTTTCCCGAGAAAATCCCTCATCCTCTGAGGTTTCCCTCTGAAGTTGTCTGATCGCCCATTTGGAGTTGACCAGATAAAGAAACACACAAATATACAAGTATCTACAAGAATATATCTCCGAAATCGAGATTCGAGTCAAATGATCAAGAGGAAAAAGATGTTCATGTTTTGTACCTCAAAAATTTTTATTTTTATTTTTATTTATGTGATGATCTTCCCCTGGATCTCAAAAGTCGTATGGAAGATTATCCCAATTCCCAATCTTCCTTTCTCTGTAAGGGTACTCTTGTGCAGTACAAGACAGTAGTTTCTCTCTCTATCTCTATCTCTCTCTCTCTCTTCACAGTAACTTTCTCTCTCTATCTGGTTCTACCATGTAACAGTAGTTTGTGTCTCTACCAACTTAAGACAGTGGCATTGACTTGAGTCTTTTTCTTTTTTGCGTTTTCTTAGAGAAATAAACTTAAATTAAATGGGGTTATTGAGGCGTACGTCGCGTGGAATTTTGACCTTTTGTTCAAAGGACACGTGTGAGTATGATTGGGATTCGACGGCTGAGATGATTCGAGAATATACTGACTTTGTTAGACTTTTCCTTTTTTTTTCTTTTTTTTTTTTTTTTTTTTGAGGGGTTACGTGGGAGTGAGAGCGATGGGGATTTTTTTTTTTTTTTTTTTGAAGGGGTTCGGGGGGGGGGAGGGGAAGGGGGATTTTTTTTTTTTTTTTTTTGGGGGTTTCGGGGGGGGGGGGGCGGGGGGGGTTTTTTTTTTTTTTTTTTTTTTTTGTAAGAGCGTGGGGATTTTGATTGAGCAATGAGCTCAAATGACTTTCTTTTCTTCTCCTCTCTTCGTCTAGTTTATCGTCCCTCTCCTTGCTCTGATTTGTAATATCTCGTCTTGATCAAAAGGTGTTGTCATCAATTTATCGCCTAAAAGTCTTGAAGTATGTGTACATGTTTTCCGACGTTGAATATGATCTAAACTAGATCATATACAAAGTGCATAGAATTAATAGAACTCAGTACAGATTCGACGCTTCAAAACAAAATGATATTCGCTACAATATTTTTGGATAATTCGTATCAGTGTGCAGTGAATTTTAGTGTCATTCCTATTTTAGTCTATTAATTTTAAAAGTTCTCACCGAACTGTTTTAAATATTGAATTTTTCTCACCTGACCTCTTATGTTTCACTTCTCGTCACAGAAAAATAGCATGTGGTTGGGAAGTGCAACTCTCCTTATTGCCATCCCTCCCTAGTTGGAGATTGGGAATCATCAACCATAATGATCAATGAGTCATTAAGAAGATCGGAGATGTCAAAGTTGGAGAGTGTTCGGAAGAAGCGGGTGGAGGATGAGGAGTTTGGCAGGATTTGTTGTTTGCAATCCAAACGGTTGAGGGACATGCAGGAGTGGAAATAGGAATCAAAGACAACAAGGGAGGAGGAAAGGTGGACAAGACAACTAGGGCGAGGGAGAAAAAGATCAAGGGCCCTGTCGCATGCTTCACACACACGCAGCTCGTATCTCAACGCCACGCGGTGCGGTTTGCTGAGCGCACCCGCGCGCCTTACAACCCTCCTCCTCTCACCACCACCAATGCCCACACACATCCTTTTTCCCTGCTCTTCCCATGCTGTAATTATCCTTTGAACCACATTTGCAACGGACTCTTGCATTTTAGAGTTTCAATTGCTGAAATTTTAAGTTTTGTTCCAACCTAGAAACGACAAAGTTCAAAGTGCATTAGTGCAGCATGGTCGGTAGCAAAACTCAATCAAGGTGACCATTAAAAAGTTTCACATCATACAATTAGGTCTTAATTAAGGCTTGATTCATTTCATCAATTCAAGTTTAGAATTCAAGTTTTACTATAATAAAAAACTCTCAGAAACAGTCACATCTAATTTTTTACTACAGTAAAAAACTCTCACATAAAATCACATCTCAACTCAAATTTAATACTCAAATCAACGAACTAAATGGACCTTAAATCTCAACATGGAGCTGAGACAATGGCGTTTAATTACGCGTAAACTCATACGCTTATTTTAATGTTAACAGATTTGTTATCGATCATTTTAACTTTTACAAACATATTTAAATTTCATCTCACAGAATATCAAAGAGACAAGTATTTTCGGTTTAACGGCACACCTAGAGTCGATAACCATTCGTGTATCGTAAGAATTTAGCATGTTCATATACCAACATTTCCAGTTATGTAGCTTCAATGCCTAGTTTAAACCCAGTATGAACAAATACTATACTAACATTTCAGTTTACATTTATGCTTTAATCTCTATTCATAGAACCGTGACCTTGACAGAAAACCAAAATGCATGACCAAGACGATAAAAACTAAGGGAAAAAAGTTGTTATAATTACCGGTGAACTATATACCTCTAAAGAAGGTAACATTGATATGAACAGAAAAATGTTCAAAACCATGTATCTTCTTTACAATAAGGTTAACTAGACTACGTGAAATGGCCGACTTATCCTTTTTTTATTCTTTCCGCAATCAACATTGTTTCTTCATTGGCATTTTCCGCAGTATGCAGATCATTCGTGATTTAGGCTGAGTAATCACAAACTTGTTCGAAACATTTTCTAGTGCATGCCTGTGTTCCTCAAGTTGGAACCCAAAAATGACTTCAAAATAGACCCGCTCATTGCGGGTTCTTGGTCTTCCTTGCGGTAAACAATTGCCGAATAAAAGCAAACTTTCCTCTTGTGCGTGCAGATAAGTCATTCATCGAATCATTTTCATTACTAGCAGCTGCATCGTTAGCATCGGAATCTAGTGAGGGTGGTGCTGGTGAAAGTGTGAAGAGAAATGAATTGAGCATGCGCACAATCTGGCTGAAGCTTGGCCTCAAGTTGGGGTCTTCAACCCAACATGATTGTATGATGAAAGCAAGATCGGGAGAGATGTTCTCAGGCATACTAGGCCGCTCTTGCTGCATTATTAGAGAATAGTTTATCAATCACCATCAGTTTTGCACATGACAAACTAAAGCTTTTTACTTCCCCTTGTCATCTAAAGTTAAGCTATTACAAGTGGACACAACACAAATACACCGTTACGAGCATGGCTATATTTATAGTAATCACCAAATCTGTATGCAAATTAAAGGATATTAACTCCGCGCACCTTAAAAGCAGCAGCATAGGCAGCCTGCAAATTTGACATGCCTTCAAATGGCATGCGGTTCGTTAACAGTTCCCATAACACAATTCCAAAGCTGTATACATCAACTTTGTTGTTGTAGTGCTTCTTCTCTCCCTGACGCAATGTCACAGTGCTATACAACTGCAAAAGGCATACAGACATTTGGGGAAACAGAAATCGACCAATATTTTAGCAAAAGCAGTGTGAGACTGTAAAAAGAGCAACGCGATTTTTTATTCAACTTTGTGATTGACAGCAAGTCCATGATTCAATATGTTACAGCAAAACGATCCAAGAATATATTGTTCAAGTTCAAAGATTCTTGTTTATTTATTTATTTACTAAAGATGTCCAAAATGTTTAGCTGTTGTATTGTACGTTGTACTCAATTCTGTTTATCAACCAAAGAAAAACAACAAAATCAATTCTACAGCCCCCGCCTTTCGAATGAAAAAATCAAAGTCAAAGTCAAAGGAGAAACTATTGACTATTCTCGTCTATCCACTTGAATAGACAATATGTATGTATACACGTAATGATTTGTTTGATAATACGTTGTCAACAAAAAAACCAAACATTCAAGCAAAAAAATAAATAAATAAAATAAAAATAAAACCCAAACAACAACAAAATTTCTCGTTGTTGAAAGAACTATAAAACGCTAAACAATAGACATAAAGTTTATTTGCTTTGCATAATAAGTGTCGAAGTAAAATTATGACATCTCTTAAAGCCTTGAAAAATAATAGCAAGTGTTTAAAAGAAACATTCGATTCAAAATGTGTCTATAAACAGGGAATGTAAGTATGTAACAAGGTAGCCCTCAAGGGATCAATTCATTAACCCTGTAAACATTCAACTTGTCCAAAAAAAATGGAAAGCAAAAACACACGATAGATAGTAAAATCACTATCGTTCATTCATTTATTTATTTAAACAAAAAAGCAGATCTAGTTTAAACAATAAAATGACAATAGCCGCAACATACAAACCTCAGGAGCCATCCAACGGTAAGTCCCAGTTTCTGCAGTCATCATCTCAGTCACCGTTTCTTCTCTTGCAAGGCCAAAATCTGCGAGCTTCACAGATTTCTGATTCGCCGTAAGCAATAAATTGTCTGCACCATCAAATCACATCTTTGTATTTGTAAGTGGCAGTTTAATGAAAACGCATTCTTTGCATGTAACAAGCTATACATGGTCCACGAAAAACTAACTGCACGTAACACGAAAAACTAACTGCACGTAAAATGCCAATTACCAACAGATCCAAACATGAGCAAAAAAGAGAAGGAAAATTTTAGACACAGGTATTCATGCTTGGTACATGAAGATGTGTTTTATTTTCTTTTATTTTTCACCCTTAAATGGTTGTTGCTGAACTATAGCATACACTAATCAAGGGAAAGCACATTTCTGAACAAAGTCTACAATCCAGCAGATCTAGAATTCTACACAAGGAACATTGTTCTTGGTTTTGCTGGATAAACGAAAATAAAGCATTAATAGCAGCCCTCACTCCTGCTCTACTCCAACTAACTTCAGCCTCAGTGTAAGCTTTAACACGTTTTATGCTTCCAAAGAAATTAAAGAGGAAGAAAATCACATCTAGTGTTTCCAAGTTCCGACGAGAGGGATATGTTTTAGAATAAATACTTTACAAACATGATATATACTAACAACAAAATTATTTCATTCAGTTATCTAGCAATAACAAACTCAACGATGAATATTGCTTAAACTAGGCAAAAAATACCAGGTTTCAGATCTCTATGTATGATCCCATTGGCATGTAGACATTCCATTGCACGAGCTATGTCAATAGCAAACTTTACAGCCACATGAAGGTCTAATTTTCCAGGACGAATACCGACTAAATATCTCCGGAGTGACATCCCAGGCAATAGTTCAGTTACAATCACCATTAAAGGATCTTTACAAGCTCCAATAAACTGCAAAGGCAAAAGAAGTGTATGAACACAGTGGAACTAATAAGATAGAACACTATTTAAAGGGATAAAAAAACAAAAACTAAATGCAAACCCTTTAACAGTTGACCAAAATAGTTTCATAGACAATACCTTCCATTTATGCTGGGAAAGAACTTTCAAAGATGTATATACTTAAAACTTACCTTGACAAGGTTCTCATGTTTAACTCGAGACATCATGTTAACTTCGCGGGCAAAACGATTCTCCAGTGAAGCTCTTTCTTCATAAGTGCTCCCACGATGGAGAACTTTGACGGCAACAATTCGATCACCATACCTGGAAAACCAGTATAGAATGTATCCCAGATGAAAGATGAACCACTGTAAATAATCCAACCCCTGATACACAAGATTTTCTCTGCCTTCTCTCTCTTTTAAAACTATGAAACAAGTAACTCTAACTACTTAACAGAAAACACAATTCATTAGCATACTAACGGGCTCTTATTCATCAGCACATGTTATTAAATTGAAAACCAAAACCATATCTTATCTTTAACTGAGCATAACTGTATCATTTCAGAAACCTGGCTCTGCTCAATGTGCTCATTGCATACAGAGCCCTTGTCTCAACAGGTACGCCAAGGGTAACTTAAGCAATTGACTTGCATGATTTAAGCCATTTTCTTCTTTGGTTACAAAATAAAGTCGCAACCAAGATAAATTCCTGAAAAAACCACCATATAAATTCTCACAATAACCATCTCTACATGAACGAAACCTCATATAGTAGGCCAATCTAATAAAGTCCAAGTCCAACAAATATAAAAAACTTACACAAACACTATTATCCAACAAAGAATAAATATAAATAACTTGTTCACAATAGTTTCAACGATTGCGGCCGGTAGGTTTCAAAACAGAACACCAATAGCACACGCCCTCAGATTAGAAGTTGACACTGACCTTCCTTGATAGACTTTTCCATGCGCTCCCTCACCGATTTTCGACCCAATAAACAGTAGTTTCGGGTCAACCAGCAAGTTCTCGTCGATCGTCAACTGCGGGGCGGTTATTGAACCATTCCGCGAAACAGAATTCGGGTCCATCTCGACAGACCTTGGCAAAACCGGTTGCTCATGTCTCCTCTCTTCTTCTTCCTCTCCTCCTCCTCTGTTCCTCTCGCTGCAACTCATGGTTGCAACTCCTCAAATTATGCCCGATTTCCCCATATGAGCCCTCTCTCTCGAAAGTAATCACTCAATTCTCATCTTTTTGAATCATATTACCGGTCAACTTTCACCAAAAATTTCTTTCAATTTGCATTTCATCAAACCATCAAAGAACCAATATCTAACCCTTCCTCTGAACACCAAGACTTTCTCGTCCAAATTTACCATTCAGAAAGCTCGCTACGATTCCACGACTTTCTTCTCCAAAAATGAATAATCTTCTCCGGGAAAATTTACCGCTTTCCCGGAAAATAACCGTTCAAAGTTGGAAACTCAATGAGAAACAACTTTGCTTGAGCTCGAAGACTCGTTTTCCGTGCAGTTTATGAAAAGACGAATCTTCCTCCTGGCAAAGAAAACAAGATATCTAGTCTAGATACAAACACAAAAAGAAAGCAACTTACAGTCGACGCAAAATAAATTTTCACGAGAAAATTTTGCTCCAAGAAAGAGAAAATTATAATAATAATAAAAAGTTAGAATCACCAATCTTCAACCTCAAAGTCCTCGGTGAAAAATTTTGCAGTTCTCGTCCGCAAAAATTTATAACAAGGAATTGAAAATCTAAACCCTAGAGAGTCCTGGAGACTCTTTCTCTCTCTAGAAATCGCATTTTTCTCTCTCTACGCACTGAGCGGACAAGAAGACGCTCCGATGAAATGGAAGATATTCAAAGTATCTGTTCCGACGAGGGTTTAAAAAGTGAGGAACGAAAATATTTAAAAATAAAAAATATATATAATCAAAAAGAAGGGAAAGTAAGGGAACCAATGGAAATGCGACACGTGCGGAGCACCGAGACGAGGCGTTTTCGTTTGTTGCGTTTAAAATAGCGACTCAGCGATTTGGACGTTCTTGGTCTGATTTGGATGCTTACGTGGCGCACTCGTATTGCACGGGTCCTACAAGAGTCTGGCTAAAGCTGCTTTAGCCAAGGCTTAGCTCGGCTTCAAGAGGCTTCAATTCAGCTGGGCTTGGGTTATTTGGGTTCTTCTTTTTCTGCCTCGTGCTCGACAAGACAGAGACGCTTTTATTTCTTGGAGAAAATAAGTCAATATAAAAAATTAAAAAAATATATAGATCAACTTTTAGTTATAAAAATTAATAAGTCATAAATTATTAAGTTATAGTTTATAATTAGATAAGTTATAAATAAATTTGTCAAGTTATGGTTCATAGTCAGATAAATTATGAATAAAAATCGTGATTTATTGACAATAGCTTGTTAAGTTATAGTTTATAATCATACAAATTATGTATAAAAACAGTAATTTAACCTATTTATTAACTTAGATAAACTATTGACCTATTAATTTTAATTCATCTCAAGTCTTGACGTATTTCTCTTTTTCTGTCTTATTTCTCTTGCCACAAATTAACACATTTGAAAAGATAAAAACGTTGGGTGCGTTTGGAATTTGTTCCAAAACGTTTTTATTTTTTGTATGAAAATGAAAATAAAAACGTTTTTATTTTCATTTTGGAATCATTTCTGAAAATGGGGGGGGTGCTGACACCAGCTGGATGAGCGACGGTGGGCATTCTCCGGCGTCTTCTTCGGCTGGAGAAGAGAGAGAAGAAAAAAAAACTGAAATCCGTTTTCAGAAAACGAAAACGTGAAAATGAAAACGTATTTTTTTCGTTTTCAGTTTTTCACAAAAAGACAAAAATGTTTTTGTTTTTGTTTTCTAACACAAACTTCGCCAAACACGTTTTTCATTTCTCCTTTCAATTTTTTACTTCGAAAAACGTGAAAAATAAAAATAAAAACAGTAACAAACAGACCCGTTATTTTCGGGAGTACTTAAAAGTATTTTTCCAATTTTTTTCCTTTTTTTTTTTGAAAAGTCTATCTCTTTTTTTAGCACTGCTATAAAGCTCACTCACTAGCACCTCTCCACTACATATGTTAATAATAATTGTATATTTAATATTAAAAAATATGGTATAATATATTATTTTTATTTTCACCCCAATACATAATACTATTTAAAAAATTAAAATTTTTTTCTATAATCATTATGTTTTAAAAGTTGTAAAAATAAACTTTTCCTTTTAAAATAAAGGAGATTCTCTTGTACCCCTAATGTACTGATAGGTTAAGTTTTTCTAACCGTTTGATCTGCGTACTTTTAGCTTTTACGTGATTTTATGTAGATCTGACAGATAAAAAACATTGCCTATCGATATGTTGACGTATCGGAAAAGATCCCTTAAAAAAATTAAAAAAAGCAAAATTGTAATAATTACGTGAAAAAGTAAACATTTCAACTAATAGTAATTAAATGTTAAATTTTCTATATGTTATACTTATAGCATCTCGAATGCAATGCTATATTAATATGTCAATTACAAATTTAACATTTTGGTGTAAAAAATACTCTCCAATGCAATGTTATTTATTGTGTCAAATTTTTCATATACTATACTTTGTGGCAAATTTCTCACCAAATATAGCTTATGGAAATTTGGTATTTGATTACTATTGGTTGAAATATTTACTTTTTTCATGTAATCAATACAATTTTTATATTTTCTAATTATTTTAAAAATAAAAATTTACTTTTACAACTTCTGAAACTTAATAATTACAGAAAAAAAAATATTTAACATTTCAAATAGCATTATGCGTTAGAATAAAAATAAAAATAAATATATCATATTATAATTTTTTTATATTAAATATATAATTTACATTAATATTTACATTAGAGATGATCTTAATAAAAAATATACCATAAAAGGAGCGCTAAATTCAGACTCTCATTCAAACTCTTTTACATACAAAGTGCTAAATTCAAACTCTCATTCAAACTCTTTTACAGACTCTAGTCTCTTCTATTATCATTTGTCAATCTAATTTTTTTCTCCGGCCCATCTTTTTCCGTTTATGTGCTCGCAGGGGTAAAAAAAATTCAATGAAAGGGAAGGCTTTGAGACCTGATTTATTAAGAGCGTTTACATATATATACAACACAGAATCTGGTAAACGGGAGAATAGCAATAGATGATGTATAAAGTTCTTTTTTTTTCCAGGTAAATTAATACATGAAGCTTTTGTTTGTATATCGATTCTTCCAAGCATGAAAAAAAAATCATTAAAACTAATTGGCGTGAAAACATATAATCTTATTTTTTGTTAATGGCATCCCAATTCCCACAGTCCTTTTTCTAATTTGTAGAAACGTAATTTTTTTACGAAACAGAAGGGTAAAAGAATATGGGGGCCTTTGTTAGTGTTTTTTAGAACTCAAAATCACTTCTCTAACTATCAGAAGCTGATAATAATATTTGATAAAAACTATAAAAAGCTATTTTTAAATAATTATTGAAGAATCTATAGTCAAAATCAGAAGTAGTCTAAAAAGCAACTTTAATTTTTAGATTGTGCGGGAATAGGCATAATACAATTAATGATTATTAATAAAGTTATATTAAATAATTAATTATTAATTACTAATTATATTATATATTAATTAATAATTAATAAATAGATATACTTAATAACTAATAAATAGA
>NW_010358595.1:474629-487083 GCF_000414095.1 Morus notabilis | reverse complement strand
TAAAGTTATATTAAATAATTAATTATTAATTACTAATTATATTATATATTAATTAATAATTAATCAATAGATATACTTAATAACTAATATAGAGATAATAATTACTTAATTATTAATTAAATATTAATTTATACTATTAAGTTTTAAATTTTGTTAACAAAATAATTATATAATAATTATTTATTTAGTTAAAGATTAATTGTCAAAAATTAATTATATAAAGTATTAACAATATAACAAGTAATAATAGGTTATTAAATAAATAACTAATATATAATATATCAATTATATATTATGTTAATTATAATCTATTAATTAGTAAATATAAAATAAATAGTAATTACTCAATTAATAATTAATATTAAATTATAATTATCAATATGTAATATATTAATCAAATATATTTAATAATTAATAATTAGTAATTAATCATTATAAGAAGAATGATTATCAAAAATTGATTATTAAATAAATATTAGTAATTAATTAAATAATTATTTAATTATGTAACTAAAATTTAGTAATTTAAGTAGTAAAAAGAATATGAATAAATTATATATATACTAATTATTTTTCTTAATACACTAATTAATTACTTATAATCTAATAAATATGAGTACATTACTAACATAGTAATTACTTATAATTAATTACTATTTACTATTTTTAATTATTTAACATATTAATTTATTATATATAGTTTAATTACTAATGTACTCATTAATGATAATTTATCCATTATTATTATATTATTAATATATTAATTTTTATTTGCTAAATAATTATCAATTATTAATTACTTTATCTATTAATTTAAGATTATTAATTACGGTCATCTTAACTACCCATAGCAATTCAACCTCACAATTTACTAAATGCTATTACATTGTTTTTGAAACCGGCAACAATTGTATAATTACAGTTTACCAAACACTCAGCTGCTTTTTGTAACAACTGTTTTTTTCCTTCAGCACATCTAAAAGTAATTTTTTCAAACTCTACATCACTACTAAATTGGCCCAAAAATTTAATAGGCGAAAATTTGACACAAATGCACCCAAAAAATTTGAAATGTAGGGTTCAAATTTTAAAATTAAAATTTAGGGTCTAATTTGCAAATGATAAAACATTCAGGGTACATGAGTGTAATTTACACTTTTTCTTAATATGAATAGTTAAAAACGCGTGCTTCGCGCACGTATCTCAACGGTTATACAAATCTTCAGGAAAAAAAAAAGAAGAAGAAGAAGAAAGAAAAAGATAGAAGAATAGTAATAATTGATATATTATCATTAGTGACTACATATAATGTATTAGTATTTTTTAAGACCAAAGAAACGAAAACGGAAAAAGAAAATAAAATTTCAAGATAAAAATATAAAAAAATAGTAAAAAAAGGACTAAATTGAAAGAATAAATAAGCCCCTAAAAAGAAAATTAATAAAAGAGATTACTTGAAAAAACAAAAAAGAGAGAGGGGGTAAAAACAAGAGGCAAAAGTTAGAAAAGTTTAAAAATAAAAAAAAAATGTTAAAAAAAAAAGCCTCACAAAAAGATAAAATAACTTTTTTTTTTTGGAAAGACAAAATAACTTAACCAAATTTTAAGTAGTGTTTTTGTGTCTAGATGAATAATAAAAGCACTCTTCTTTCTATTATAGTTATAGATATAGATGTGATATAACAATAGTTGGCGGAGTCGTCTTGGGACTTATTTAGTTCAACAATTCAAATTGTGGAGATTTGAACATTTTTTGTTAAAACTGTAGAATCTGAATTGTAGTGATTTTAATTGTGATTCGAACTAGTGTTTGAATATGCAAATAAATTATAATTTGAATTTAAAATAAAATCTTAACTGTGTTTAGATAAAGTGTTGAAAACTGTCATTAGAGTTTTGTAACAAATTTTATAAAACCTCATTGAAAATGACATTTAAAAATATGAAATATGAGTGGAGATTTGTTCATCTCTTCATTATTAACACATTAAAAAAATCATCTCAATCGAAATTAAAATGAAAAGTTATAACATTTTTAAGATTGAAATTATAAAGAGAGAAAACGTAGAATCTGTAAACGTTGAACGGTTGATAACAATTCGGATTGTTAGAATTTAAGGGGCGTGGTGAATTCTAAAAATCAAGGATTTGAACTATTATTAATGGTTTGAATTGTCCTTCAATTTTTCTCTCCCAAACACTAATTTGAATCCTAAATAAAAGTTTGAATCTTAACCAACAGTTTGAGTTGTTGAAACAAAAGAACATTACACACTCTTAGGTCCAAGAGCTCCATTTAAAGGTTTGCCACAATCCTATAGTTTTTTATTTTTTATTTTGAATACATTTTTCCATTCTTAAGTTTTGTTTTTTAAATATATTCTTATTTGGAACTTAAAATCTCTAGCAAACCAATAATCAACTACACTACCACAACTAGATAAATGAAGGTAAAAAAAATGTTGCACTGTAATTTAGTCTAAACTTTTAGTTTGATTCACGCCCGTCAAAAAAAAATCCCTCACTCATCACTGATAAAGATTCAAAACTGTTGTCTAATGGTAGAATATTTTTCAGACCCTACCAAAAATTAGCCATGCATTACATGTCTACCATAAAAATTGTGCAACTTTTTTTTGTCGGTAGAGATTATATGGACCAATTTAATCGGAGCTAACAGTGTTTTATTAACCATTTTATTTTATTGGATTTGGTTGCTTATTGATTTTTTTTATTTTTTTGCTTTTCCTTTTAATTTAGACACTTATAAATTCAACTATCATATTATTAAAAAAAATTAAAAACTTCCTTTCAAAAATAAAAAATAAAAAACTTAGGCCACACAAGTCCAATGGCAAGAGTTTTTACGGTCTTTGAAGGGGACATCTTACATCTTCAAAGAATCTAATAGATAACATAGCTTTTTTAGTAAGACCAAAAAAAATTAAATACCGATTCGTACTTTTCAACCGTTAAATTTGTATTAAAACCTTATTCTACATTTTTTTAATTTAATATAATTTTGATCAAATGTAACGATTATAAACTAACACTACATATAAAATTATCCTATTAGAAAAACTCTCAATAAATAAACTTGCACTTATGCTTGGGGCACAAAGGAGTTAACGACTAGACGTGGTGCAACATAGGCATCACAAAACAACTCTTTCACTTTATAGAGATGTTGGGTTTTGGTTTACTGGCTTGAATATTGATTCTACCATTACTAGCATGGTGGACATCTCTATGTTAATAATAGTATATTTGTACATTGCAATTCACATGTTTTTTAAAATTAATTTAAATTATTGAATATGGTAAAGAATGTTTCTCTACGAAAATAAACAAATAAATATGTGTTGGGGCCCAGTAAATTTGGTCGGCATGACGTGTATAAGGTATACGCGTGCAAGTACCGGATTTGATGATGTCAATGCTGACACGGACGAAACACGCGGCGTTCACAGAAAAGCTTGTACGGTAGAACCTCCAACAAAAAAGGGGGGATCGATTAGGTCCAAAGTAAGCCGAAAAAATCAGATTCTAGGACCCACATTGCAGGCAAGACACCAACTTACACACATAGGAGGACTTCAGATACAGTCATGGAGATCGCATGGATGAAGTATGGTGGGAGGAGTAACCGAACAGTTGATTGAGATTTGACTCTGAGAGTGTAAATAAGGCTTATTTGAAGAAGTGCTCCGAGGACAAGCGCAGGTTGCCTCTGGAGTGAGAATATGACTCGTAAGGTGTGGATAAGGCTATTTGGAGGAGTGCTCTGAGGACAAACGCAGGTTGCCTCCAGAGCAAATATATGACTCGATTGGTATGGATATGGCTATTTGGGAGAGTTGGTGAATTCTCACTCTAGAGGAACGCAGGTCACTCCGTAAGTAAGTTTTCAGACTTTCAACATAAGAGGAGAAGTCCACTTTAGAGAAACACAAGTTGCTCCGAGAGTAGACGTCAGCAGAATAAGTTTTACGACTTTCAAGAAGTGTGCTACGGAGTGGCGGAGTCTGGACACGTTGGCGGATTTTCGGACTTCCGGAGAAATCTCAAAAAACTTCGAATATAGCTTGTAGACGAGTTTAGATGGATCAAACAAAGTGTTTTGAGACTTTTTGAGGATGAACACTCAAGATCTAGGTAGATTCTCACTAAGTATTTTGAAGATCTTTGAGCCCGAAGAGCACAACTTGCAGAACACATAGCCTTAAAACTCTTTCTCTCATAGGAAGATCACTCAGAGTTTTAGTAAGGAAGAGACCTTCTCAGATGGTCAAGAATGGCTTAAGTGTTATCTCTTTGAAGTGTTGATAGAAGGGAGTATTTATAGGAAAAGTTTGGAAGATTTTGGTGATTGCTCCGAAGCCGTACAATCACGCCCTGATAGAGGCTTGTATGAAATATTTCCCTCTGGAGCAACTGTGTCCGTTGGCTTTCTTCTTTGACAAACAAATTGGTCAAAAATGGGTGTATTTAGAGACTAAATCTGAAATTCTCATTGACATTGGACCTTCCCCAGGTCTGGTGCTCCGTGGATGCTTCTATTCTCATATGTTTGAACGCACGTTAGACTAGCTCCAGAGTGCCGCCTTCCATTTTTGGCTAAACAACCGTCACTGGAGCACCTGACAAATTCAACCACCCTTAATGACGGATTTAGCAAACACACTCTGCCAACAACCTTTATTGCCACGGCTCCTTCACCTAGTGTGAACCTTCACCTATTGTGAACACAGATTCGGATGTCTACTTTCAAAAATTCATGTCTAACATATAGTCAGAGTCTGTGTATGTAGCAAAAAATAACTCTTTTCCTGACTAAACTATCATATAGTTTTTATTTTCCTTATACACTTAAGGACACACTACACCACTATCCAGTGATCCAATCTTGGATTAAATTGATAACAACTGACCACTCTCACTGCATAATAGATATCCGACTTGATACACCACATGGAATACATAAGGCTCCCGACAGCTGATGCATAGGGATATTGTCTCATGTCCTTTCCCTCTTGAGGAGCCTTTGGACACTGCTCCTTAGATAAGCAAATACCATGCTTCGTAGGCAAATTTTTTTTCTTAGAGTTTTGCATCGAGAACCTAGACAACACTTTGTCTATATACGATGCTTGAGACAACGCCAACAACCTGTTCTTTCGATCTCGAATAAACTTGATCCCTAGAACATAGCTTGCCTCTCCTAAATCTTTCATTAGAAATTGGTTGGCTAACCACTTATCTATGTTAGTCATGGTATCCACATCTTTTTTCAATGAGTAGTATATCATCCGCGTAAAGGATAAGAAAGACTACATTCTTTTCTTTCTTATCCTTGTAGACACATGGCTCATCTTCGTTTTGATTAAATCCATAAGACTTAATAGCCTTATCAAACTTGATGTTCCATGATCTAGAAGCCTGTTTCAATCCATAAATGGATCTTTTCAGTTTGCAGACTTTCTGCTCTTGGCCTTCAGCTATGAAACCCTCTAGTTGCTGCATGTAAATGGTTTCCTCAAGATAGCTATTTAGAAACGCCGTCTTGACATCCATTAGGTAGATCTTATAGTCTAGACATGCAACTATGGATAAGAGTATCGTGATGGACTTAAGCATAGCTACCGACGAGAAAGGTTCTCCATAGTCAACTCCATTTTTTTTTTCTGTATAACCCTTAGCCATAAGCCTTACTTTATAAGTGTCTACTTGTCCATCAGCTCCTCTTTTCCTCTTAAAGATCCATTTACACCCAATGACCTCAAGTTCCCAGACTGAGTTAGAATACATCGAATCCATCTCGAGTTTCATGGCTTCTAGCCAATTTTCCTTGTTAGAGTCATCCATTGCGGACTTGAAAATCAATGGATCTTTGTTGACATCATCAGCAGTGACAAGGTATGTCTGTTTTGTGTAGTGAACGGGTAATCTTATTTTCCTCCCACTATGACGAGGCACTACAGAGTCTGACTCGGAACTGTGGTCTTTTCTCTATGCCGTTCGACAACTCTTGTCGTTTGTGGTCCGATCTGATCGGGAAAAAAGATCTAAAGCAAAAGAGAGGGAAAAAAGACAGAAAGAACTTAAGAAAAAAAATTATGTGAAATGTTTCACAACTCAAGCTGTAATTTATAAGGATCATAGGCAAAAGATGTTTATACAGCGACACATTTGAGAAAAAAATAATCTAGCTGGGTAATTAAAAAAAATAATACTTTAAGTAACCATAAAAAAAGTATTTAAATGAAATATATTTGAAAATATATAAAAATCAAAGGTTAATAGATGCATAAAAAAATAAGGGAAGAAAAAGAAAAACATAAAAAGAACATAACAGAAAAAAGAAAAAAAAATGTTAGTTTTAATTGTTAGAAACAATCCCTTTTTCACTATCGATAAAAACAATTAATTTTAATTGTTAGATTAATTTTTAACGGTCATATTTATGAGTGACGTCAATTTTATGTTACTCGCCGTAAATTTTTAATTTTGAACACTTTCATATTATATTGTTAAAAAAATAATCAAATAACTAAAACAATCATTCCTGTTAGGAGTGAAAGACAACTTTTTTATCATAAAAGTTCCCAATTGTGAGAAGAGAATTCAATAACTAAAAAAATTCAAAGTTTAAGATTCACTAAAATAATACGATTGATTTGAATGGTATAAAAGTGCTTTTAATGGTCTTTCTAATTTGCCTTTTTCATTACTCTTATTTATTTTTTATAAATTTTAACTTCTCATTTGAATCTATTTGATCAGCCAAAGAAAAAAAACTTCTCAATTGAATGGAGGATAATTCGCAAAGTCATGTATAATAAAACGCACGAAAATGACGATAGATAACAGAAGTTTGATTTTTATATTCTATGCAGTGGTGTGGGAACCAATTTGGTGTGGGAACCAATTTATCCATGCCTGTGAAATAGACATATGTGAAAGGCCCACCCTCAAATGGAGATGGACCAATGTTGGATGACATTAGAGACCTTTTAATGTCTTGTGTATTTTTTTTTTTGTCAATGTTCTTATGTTTGAAGGGCTGGAAATATGGTTTGGTCACTATTTAGCTGCCTCTTTTTTTCTTAGAGTTGTCAAATGGGCCGGGCCGTCCATGGACGGCCCGGTCCACTCTGCAACAATGCCGGGTTTGACACGGTTCGGACCTATACTATTACGTGCTATATCGGCCTGGCATGTTAAACGGACTAGGGTTGGGCCTCGGCTTCCCAGCCCAAGGTCCTAGCCCGTTAAGGCCGTGATCCGGCCCGTGATTTGGCCCAAACCCTTATTCGGCCCAAGCCCGTGATTCGGCCCGCCAGGCACGCCGCAATGTGACCATTGGGCCCGTCGCGTGCCCAACGAGCGGCCCGTCACGGGGCCTGCCGTTAGGCCCGTGATGGGCGGACCGTTGGGCACGCGACATGCCGACAGTCACATTGCGGAAAACAAGCTAAAAATGCCTATAAATACCCCTAAATCCCATACAACATTCACCACAACAACTCACTCTTAACTCCTCATCTTACTCTCATTTTATCTCTTATCTTGTCTCTTTGATATGGATTCTTAGCTTTCTCTCTCGATTCCTAATTTTCTAGCTCTTTCATTTACAAAATTCAATTAATTTGAAGAAATCCCAAAAAAAAGGTATTCTACTTATCAATTTTGTTACATAACGGTGTATTACTCAATGTTTATTTATATTATTTATTGTTTATAAATATTTTTTAACATTAGTTTCTGTTTTTTTTTTTCTTCAGAAAATGGCCGCATCAAATTTTCCTGATTTTCCTGATCTTGGAGACGAACCATTTTACGAGGATGAAATGTTGATGCACAACTCCAACCCCACTGAACTGAAAACTGTTCCGGTTGATAATCAATCGGTGCACAACGAGAAAGTTAGAGAATGTGCCAGGGAAAAAGGCCACGAACTGCTCCCGCATGACAACATTTCACAGATGAGCCCCGACCAAATCTAAAAACATGTGAAATAGAAATTCGTTCGGTATGTAAATATTGTAAAAAATACTTTTCTAACAAAAAGGGTAGGGGTACTAGCCATCTTGATAGACATTGGAAAGCACGTCTACCGTTGCACCAAGGTGGTAGTGTGGACTCCCACCAACAAACACTGTCACTAACATCAGAAGATTTAAAAAAATTTACATATGATGCACAACGTGCCCGTGAGGCACTAGCTAAACTTTTAGCTAGTGCTGAATTACCTTTGTCTTTTACAAATGATGCAGCGTTTGAAGAATTCATACAGATGGTCTTCTGTCCATAATTTAAACGGTAAGTAGAAACAAAACTCGATCTAATTGCATGAAAATTTTTTATGCTATGAAACAATCTCTAGTTGATAATTTTAGGTCTTTCAATGCTACAATATCTTGTGCTTCTAATCTTTGGGAGGGGTGTAATAAAACTGGATATTTATGCGTCACGGCGCATTATGTCGACGAGGATTGCGTTTTACATAATAGAATAATTAGTTTTCGTTTATGTCCATTTTCTCATAATGCAAATGCTATTTTTTTCAACTATAATGGAAATTTTTAATTTTTATGGGATCAAAGATAAAGTTTTAACTATTACTTTTGATAATGCGTTAGCTAACACAACTGCAATCAACATGTTTAAAGCTAATTTAAAACCACCTTTTGGTGGTGAAATTTTTCATCAATGGTGTGCATGTCACATAATAAATTTAGTAGTAGAAGCAGGAATTAAATATATTTCCTCTCATTTAACAAAAATTAGAGAATCTTTATCCTTCATTTCTAGTTCTAGAGCTTGGCTTTAAAAATTTCGACAATATTGCAGGAACAGCTATATTTGCTCAAGAAAGTTTTCAACTGATGTGAGACATAGGTAGAACTCCACCTACTTAATGTTGAAAACTACAATTCCGTATCAACAGATCATTACTACGTACGTGAATAGAAAGCATGGTGAGCATTTAATTTTTGATACAGATTGGAAGATTGGTGAGTACTTTTTTTAAATTTTTAGAAGTATTATATCCTACTTTCTGGTGTTTATTATCCTACTGCGCATCTAACTTTGCATCAACTATTTAATATTTTTGAAACATTTACATATTATAGGGATAATGATCTTTTTGGGCCAATAGTTAATCAAATGGAAGCTAAATTTAAGAATTATTTGGCTAGTTATCCTATGTTATATGTGTTAGCAACCATTTTAGATCTTAGGTGTGGATTAGATGGGGCTGAATCTTTGATGTCTGCCACAACAAAAAATTTTGATATTGATATGAAACTAACCATTGCGGAAGCTAGGAACATGTTAGAAAATTTGTTTGCTTTGTATGAAACAAAATACGGAACAGGACAAAAAGAACAGGCAACTTCGACGTTGAGGACCAGTTCAGGGCCTAAAGGTTCATCATGGAGCTTCTTGAAGAAGAAGGAGAAAGTGGGGTCATCGTTATCAACACAAGAGTCTTCAAAACTAGCCAAATATTTTGCAGCAAATTTTGTAATCGATGAAGACAAACTGGACATCTTACAATGGTAGAAGAGCAAGACAGATCGTTTTCCAACACTGTCTATGATAGCAGGTGACGTTCTGGGTAACTCCAGTGTCAACGATAGCATCAGAGCAAGCAATTAATGCAAGCAAGTGAATTCTTGATGAGAAGAGGAGCATAATGTATCCAGATGTCTTGGAGGGGCTAATGTACGTTAAAGACTGTTAAGATGCCAGCAAATGAAAATAACATTATATAGATGATACAATTCAAGAATATTTTTTGAACTTAAACATAACAGAATCTTCTGGAAGCAAATCTTCTGGAAGCAATTCTTCCGCAGTGTAATTTACTTATCCTAGAATACTGCACTCCTTTTTCCTTCGCTAAGGTTTTGTCCTAATCTCCCCATGGGTTTTACTTGGCAAGATTTTTAACGAGGCAGTAATTTATGTGTACTTATTCGTATTATTTCAATTCAATAAAATCACATCTTTTGGGGGCATATGATATTTTTTTTAATTAAATATTACAATAAAATTTAAAAGGGCCAGGGCCGGCTTTGGCCCTTATGGACGAGGGCTTGGGCTAGAGTTGGGCCTAAAGGTCTTCCCTCCTACCCGGCTCAGGCACAGCCCTGAATTGTTCAGGGTCATGCCTGGCCCGGCCCAGGCCCATGGTAGGCCTGGTGTGGGACGTGTCGTGCCGGCACATTTGACAACTATATTTTTCCTTTTGGATTTTGATTTTTGTAGTTGAAGACTTTCTTTTTTTAAAGAAAAAGAATTATGGTTATGTAGGAAGAGAATGACGTATCAGATAACTTCAAAGTAATCTTGTTACCTCGTCGATGAGAACAAGCATTTTATCAACTCGTCAAATAATTAGTGGTTCAGTTGAGAGGTCATTCCTTCTCTAAGTCTAATATTTTCCTCGGTGATTCTATTTACACTCTTTTTTTACTCTCCACACTCCATTTTAAACACACGCCCCACATATTTTTGAAAAAACTAAATTTACTTTTTACACACCCCTATCATTCTAAGATTACCCTTTACTATTTTTATAAAATAATTAATTTTTGTCCATTTCAATTTTCTTTTCACACTCACAATTTTATTTTAATTTGTTATTTAAATAATATTATTTCTCTATCCATTCATATCTTTTTTTTTTGTTTCAGGTGTGAAGCCTTTTTTCAGAACAAAGACAAAAAGGAAAAAAAAAAAAAAACAAATAGAAGATGAAGCAAGGAAAAAATCAATCTAACTTTATGAAAAAAGAATTAAAAAATAAAATGGTTAGTCTTTAAAAACACACTAAAATATATAAACATTAATAAAAAGAAAAAGGACAAAATAAAAATCGTCATACAACTAATGGTACAGAAAATTTAATATTATGGCCTCGTTCTTTTCGCTGATTCAAGTTTAGAATTCGAGTTTTGCTACAGTAAAAAATTCTCAGAAGCAGTCACATCTAACTTTTTTACTACAGTAAAAATCTCTCACACAACATCACATCTTAACTCAAATTAAAAACTCGAATTAGCAAACCGAACGGCCCTATATCAATGTAACTTCTTGGAATAATTATTAAAAGGTGAAAATTAGAGTTTTTTTTTTTATAAATTTTAAAACAGTAACGGTTTATAATTTAGGATATAACATTTGGGGTATGTGTGGAAAGAGATAAAAACTAAATAATTAATTTCTTTCTGAATTAAATTTAATTACACAATTAAATATGCTATAACTGTCACTTTTTGTCATTGCATGTGAAGGTCTTTTTATTATAAAAAAATTTAAAATAAAGAGGAATGTGGAATGGTTAGGTTAGTAGTTTGACACCTTTATTGGAATCTAGATTTTTTTTTTCCCAATAAAAGACAATCGTCTCATGAAAAAAAAAAAAAAAAGACAGCACATTCAAGAAAAAGGAAAAAATGGAAATAATTGTCCCATTTAAGTATATAAAAAGAGGGAATAAATAGACAAGTGTCAATTAACCTGCTGCTTATTCTTGGTTTTTGTAGTTTTTAAGCTGCTCTTATCACACTGTTGTAGAGAAATTTATTCGAAGCTTTGGTCGCTTTTTTTTTTTTTTTGCTAACTGAATAATTCATTCAAACCCCCAAAGGGAAGCAGAAAACAAACCGACACAGGACCAACGAACCAAACAAGGAACACAGAGGACTCACAAACAACGAAGGACTAGAGAACAGACACACACTGAACACAAACAAGGAATAAATTCATCAAAAGTCCCTCAATTCTTTTCTCTTTTTAAAATTAATCCCTATAGTTAAATTTGTCTCATAAATAGTCTCTCAATTAAAAAAGTATCTTATAAATATTTCATCTGTTAACATTTTAGATGGAATCCGTTAAATTAAATGGTAATTATGATTTTTAAGTTATTTTATTTTACAATTTTATCTTATTTGAGATCTCTAAATATTTTTTACTTCTCTAAAATTGGTTATTAATATTTTTTCTTATAATTAATCTCTAAATTGTTATTTTTGTTGTTTGAATCAAATTTTATCTGAGTAAAGTTACGTTTTTAAATTGATGCAACACCTCTTACATAGTTAAGATAATTATTCTCTCTAAAATTGGTTATTAATATTTTTTCTTATAATTAATCTCTAAATTGTTATTTTTGTTGTTTGAATCAAATTTTATCTGAGTAAAGTTACGTTTTTAAATTGATGCAACACCTCTTACATAGTTAAGATAATTATTCTGAAAATTATTATTATTGTTTGAATTGTACAAATATTATATAATATATATATATATATATATATATACTTACCTCCTTTTCCATGCACTTATATCAGTGTATGTAATTATAATTGATGGTTTTTTTTTTTTTTCAGAACTTCTACTACTATGGTCATCTTCTTTTTTTTTTTTTAATAAATTT
>NW_010358595.1:432655-457782 GCF_000414095.1 Morus notabilis | reverse complement strand
TACTTACCTCTTTTTCCATGCACTTATATCAGTGTATGTAATTATAATTGATGGTTTTTTTTTTTTTCAGAACTTCTACTACTATGGTCATCTTCTTTTTTTTTTTTTTAATAAATGTATTATAGTCAAAATAAGCTATGGTCGTTTATTAATTATATCAAATATTAAGATAAAAGAATTTAGTGATAAAGTGGGAGGCATTTTTTGTGGTGTCTTCCTTTTTCAATTGATAATAATAAAGTGAAGATGGAAATATTCATAAAACTAAAAAATAATAATGATAATAGTCCCTCACAATAATCCCAGCGTTAAGAAGTAAAGAGTTTAAATTCTATCTACTTCATGAAAAATAGTTAGCTATTTCATAACACAAAAATAAATAAATAAATAAAAAATAAAAGAAATAACCAAAAAATAATCCAAAAATCATAACTACCATCTAATATAACGGTTTGAATCTAAAATTTTTACTAAGAGACCATTTATGACACTTCTTAAGTTTAGGAATTATTTATGAGACAAATTCAACCACAGAGACTAATTCTAAAGAATTCATGACCTCTCATGAATTTATTCTAAAAAATAATGGTCGGTTGATGCGGTGGAGAGATAGTCAACGAGATAAAGGTTCATCCATGCTCCGTTTTACCACGTAAACTTGATGTAAACATGATGTGTGGAAACAAAAATCATATATGAACAATACATGCTTAACACACTGTGTTGAAAACTTGTATATAGCTAATCCTAGCATATTTGGTTGCAACAACCTAATTTTCTTAATAAGTAATTCTACATACATATAAATAAAAATACTTAACACTTTAAAATTACGAACTTATTTTTTATTTTAAATCTTATATATTGAACGCTAATTCCACAATAAAATCTTTTATAATTATCTTGATATAACACTTAACTAATTGAACTTTAGGGAAAAAAAATAAAGAAACAAACCAACAAAATATGTATGATAGAAAAATTAATTTTTTTAAAAAAATTAAACATCTATCATAGAAAATGAGAGTAAATATAGATGAACAAAAAAAAATACTTTTAATAAATGTCAAAATTTATATATTATACTGGGGACTAACTTTACCATTTGGTAAGACATACATATTAAATTTAGCACTAAGAATAGTATTGTATTGAAAAATGATAATTTTTTCACTTAAATGCTAAAATTTGACATTAAAACATTAATTAAGTATTGCATTTGAGATGCTTTTATTGTGTATCAGGATGTGAAGTTTATTGTGTAATGAGATAGTAGAGAAATCTTTTTTAATAGATTTTTGCTATTACATTTTTTTGCTACCCTACGTTTTAGGAAGCTATGGAAAGCAGAATGAAGATGAAGATTTTTGGAGTGTTTCCGCTTTTTATCTTGGAAACTAGAGGATTGAATTAATTTAGACGAATCATAAAAACTTAACCTTTACCTATTTTTCTTTTTTTATACTTTTTGAACAACTGTGTTTTTAGGCCTTTTGTGATTATTAACATCATTTTTTAATAGATGTTTTATTATGTCACTTAATTGCAATGGTTGAGAAGATAAAACAGAAAGATCATGTATCGAAAAAATAAAAACGAAACATTGAGGAAATTTTCAAATAAATTGGAAAAAAAAGAAGATGTACAATAATAAACATGAAACAATAATGTTTCATTTTTCTATACTGCACAAAGTATAATTCATATATTTATTGATTTACATTTTTAATGATTTATTGTTTCATTTTTCTATACCGAACAAAGAATAATTCATATATTTATTTTATTTACATTTTTAATGATCGGAAGCTCGAAATTCATTTAGAAAATTTGATATCTTGGTAAAACAACATATATCAACTATCAATACGCTACTGCAATATAAATTATCAACTATTTTCACATTCTCTTAATGGAGCGACAATATTTACTTTAAATGAATTTAATATAATAGACTATGGTTTTAATGGTTACTCGAATATTTATTCATCAATAGATACTGTTATTTTAACTGTAAGATATTGATCTGACGGTTGTAATAAATCTAATAGTTGACCATAAAAATTAATAAAATTAGATTTTTATCACACTACGTTATTAAATGTTCATAATTAATGATAACCACATATGAAAACGTAACTATTAAAAATAAGTCTATATATATATTACGCAATTTAAAAAACAAAGAGCACGTGCCCCTCTTTACTAGTATTAATAAAAAAGGAAAAATCTATAGACATATCGCTAATATCGTCACAAAATAAAATAAACGTATATATATTTTTTATCAAGAAGCATTAAACATATATAAATTTTTTGAAAAGGACTACACCCCAAAAAAAGTCTTATGGATTATTTAAGGTACTTGTCATAGTAATTGACTAAGTGTTATTTTTGTTTTTGTTTATTTGGCTTTTTTTTTTTTTTTTCAATAGAGATATCCATTGACCCAGAGAATCCCCCACTAGACGAATAAGCATGTATGAGAAAAACTAAGAGTCTGCTTAGTTCACGCATTTAAATAAGTGATTCTGAATTATTGGCGGGAATTTTTGAGAGAAGAAATTTATGAATTTAAATTCTTTGTGAGATAAAAAATATTGTAACATAATCAGAATTATGAGTTCAAGTATAGGAATCAACGGTCTCAAAAAACTCTTCACTTTCTTTGTCCTAGTGATTTACACAGACAAAATAAGATAAAATATAAATTTCCCTAAAATATTTTAAAGCAATTCCTCATATTCTTTTAATTTTTTCTATTCTTTTTTCCCTCATAATATTTTGCCGTAATTAAGCAATTCAGAGGTCCTAACCACTTTCGAAGCACAAGATTCAATTTAAATGACACCATGAATTTACTGTACCAAACCAACATATTAATGTATAGATATTACAGGTGTCAGCTAACCTTTTTTTCCATAAATATATGTAAATTAGATTCATAGACTACTTGTTTATATTTATTGTATTGTACCCTTTAAAAAAAATTCTACTACATTCAAATTTAAAATTATACAAGATTTACATTGCTTCCAATGTTAACTCGATAAGGGTTAGAAAAGTACAAGACCATAAGACGCATGAATAAGATAAAGGATACTATGCATGAATAACTATTTGATCCCTTCCAGCAAAAACAAGAATAAAAAGAAGTGCTCATCAGCTCACTCGATAAACTATGAAAAAAAAAAATGATGAACAAAAAAAATGTGTAAATCACTATGTGGGAGTGGGACATAATTAAATAAATAAGATCAGTGCACTAGCAATATACTAATACCCTAATCCAATAAATATGCTTATTGACTATTGAGTGCTCTCATTCTTTTAAAAACACAAAAAAAAAAAAAAAAAAAAAAAAATCTGTGAATTTGGAAGGGGATTAGAACTATATACCATGTGGTGGAGCCATTCGTTAAATTACGTTTGATTACACCTGCTATAACAACCAACAAAAAAAAAATCTAACTTACTTGAGTTTGTTTTAGCAAAATTATGATTGTGGCATGCTTTAACCATTGTTCATAGGCATAGCTTACGGAGGATAATAGAGCTTGCAAGAAAAGGGACTCTTCCACTGTGTTTGGTCAAAGGAAGAAAGTAGAAGGAAAGAAGAAGACGGAGGGATTTTTACATCGTATTTTTTATTAATATCTTTTGTAGTCAAATAATTATATTAGTTAAAATGATATTAATAAAAAATAAATAGTAAAAATCTAAATACATGCACTTTGAAAATAAATTCAATAATTTTCTCATAATTATTTATAATTTTGAATTGTTAAAATAGTAAATATACATTAATCTATTTTCTTTCCTCTCTTTTCATACCAAACAATAAAAAAAAAATAAAAATTATTTTCTTTTCTATCATTCTTATTTTCTTTCATCTTTTTCCTCTTCATCCTATTTTCTTTTCCACCCACCAAGCACAACCTTAATCACAACATTAATCACGGTACATGTATCATGCATAAGTACTGAGCTAAATGGCCCAAATCTGGTTGGCCCACTATGATATAGACTTTGTATCATGCCCAGATGATCGGAGTACAGTTGGACACAGACAACAATTCTTTTGACATTTAAGTCAATTGGGTGATAATTTAGGGTTCTTTTAAAATGTATACTCAAATTATAATTTTAATGCTGACGTTTGAAGTTTAAATTTTATATAAGATAAAAAATATTATAACATAATTAATTATTTAAATTTGAGTATATGAAACAAACAGAACCTTAGGGCGCGTTTGAAACTCGTTCCAAAATGATTTTGTTTTAAGTATGAAAATGAAAATGAAAACGTTTTCAATTTTAGACAAAAATCATTTTTAAAAATGTGTTTGGTAGTTTTATCAAGAGATTGTTTTCAGTATAAAAAAATTCATTAATATCTCTCTCCCTGCTCTCGAGAGGAGAAAACGAAAACAAAAAATAAAAATGACTAAAAGTCGTTTTTCATTTCTCTCTCATTTTACACTAAACCAAAAAATCGTTTTCATTTCTGTTTTTTATCTTTATTGCTTAAACACCGTTTTAGAAATGTTTTCATTTTTTTTTTCAAAAAACGTGAAAAATAAAAACGTAATCAATTCCAAACAAGACCTTAATTTTTATAGCTTAAAATGTGAAAACTATTTGAGTCCGCCTTAATTTTTGTAGCTTAAAATATGAAAACTGTTTGAGTCCGCTTTAGATGATGAAGCTATTGCTACTATTGATCACGGTTCGTCAAGTCGATATTGTGATTGGAAAAAGCAGATTGCATACCTTTGTTAACTTGTGTGGGGGATGTCATAATCAAGAGGAAGAGTATTCCCACATAAACAAAAGAAGCTCTGCATTTAGACTTTGTTTGTTTCAAAGGTTCTTAATGATTTAAATTATCGTTTTTAGTTCTATTATAAATTTTTTCTTTGATAAAAAATTTAAATTTTAAAATTCAGAATTATGAATCATAGTTTGAATTTATGAACCAAACAGACCCAATCCAAATTACAACAATGAAAAAATGTAAAACAAATAAAAAAAATAAAACAGTCTTATAAAAATACCAATGCAAATGTTAACGTTAATTATATATTGAGCATAAAAAAGTATAATATGGTATGTTATTTTTATTTTTACTCAATTGTATAATATTATTTGAAATGTTAAATCTACTTGTTTTTCATAATCATTAAGCTTTGAAAGTATTTTTAAAACAATTAGAAAATACAAAACATGCAATTATTACATGAAAAAATAAACATTTCAACCAATAACAATCAAATACTAAATTTTTCATTAAATGATAAATCTACTTTTTCTCATAATCATTAAGTTTTGAAAGTTGTAAAAGTAAACTTTTATTTTTAAAACAATTAGAAAATACAAAACCTATAATGATTTTATGAAAAAATAAACATTTCAACCAATAACAATCATATGCTAAATTTCCCAATATGTTATTCTTGGTGAAAAATTTACCATAAAGTATAGCATATGAAAAATTTAACATAACAAATAACATTGTATTTGAGAGTATTTTTTGCGCGCAAATGTTAAATTTACAATTGACATATCAATTATGGCATTGAATTGGAGATGTTTATATGCTCAGAGAGTTATAATAGGTTGTTGAGTTATAATGGGCATGTTTGATAACGCTTTTAAAATGATTTTATTTTCAATACAAAAGTAAAAATAAGATTGTTTTGAGAATCATTATGAGACCGATTTTAAAATTATATTTAGTTAGTTTTTTAAGAGATTTTTTTGAGTATAATAAAAGAGTGAAATCGTATTTGTTTATTATTATTAATTAATTAATATATTATAACATTGTTGACAAGTACTAAAAAATTAAAATAGAAAAGAGAAAATAATTTTCAACCGTTTTCTAATTCTTTCACAAAATTTATTCTTATTATTTTTTATTTGCATTTTTATTTTCAAAACAAACACAACTTGTAAATTATTTTTATTTTCGTATCTCAAAATACACGTATAAATATTTTTAAAAATAATGTAAAATTAATTTTAAACGCACTCGCCTATTTAGTTCGCTGATTCGGGTTTTTAATTCGAGTTTATATGTGATTTTATGTGAGTACTTTTTACTGTAGTAAAAAAGTTAATGTGATTCTGAAAACTTTTTACTGTAATAAAACTTAAATTTTAAACTCGAATCAGTGAAATGAACGGGCCAATATATTTATATGCTGAAGAAGGGGGCGGGATGGCGGGGTGAGTTTAAAGTGAATTTCATTGGATTGACTCTCTTAAATATAAAAAAAAAATGTATATAATTTTATATAAAATATGGAAATCTTACAAGATTGGGTTGTTCTTTTAGAGTGTAATTTGAGTGTAATTTTTTAGTTGAATTTGAGTTATAAATTGAGTTGAAATTGTAACTTGAATAAAGTTGAATAAAGTTAAAATTTAAAAAAATATGAACTTAAATAAAATTAGAATTTAAATTATCTTTTTTTGAGTTTTTTTGGATAAAAGAACATGATTCATTCTCCCGCATGTGAAACAGTCCGTTTGTTGCATGTGTATATGCGTCAAACAAACCCACTTGACCTTTTTGCTTGAAAAAAAAAAAAAAAACACTTGCGTGACCATCTTCGTAGGGAAACACGTGGGGCATTTGTTTATGTATCACCTTCTCGTCAATTATATATAAAAAATAATAATAATAAAAGATAGGCATAGTGGGTCCCACCAATGTGTTTTTTTGGGGGTGATGATGGATATTTTTTTGTGAGGGTGTGTACGTGGTGGGAGGACGGCTGATTTTCGATTCACGTGGACCTGTCAGCTTCCACGTCACAAGAATAGAGGCCAACAAAGAAGAGGCGTCTTTCTTCCTCTTCCTGAAGCATACGAACTACGAAGCTGGCTGGCGCATTAGCAAGGCATCGAACACGTGCCGGCTACTTTCTTTTGGCCTTTTTCGTAGAAGATAGGATGAGTCAATGCTACATGCTCAATTATATTTAAGATTCATTTAGTTGATTTAATTTTTTAATTTAAATTAAAATGTAATTTTATATAAAATTTTTTTATTATAATAAAAAAAATAAGTATGAATATTTTTAAAATTTTTTTAGTATAATAAAATTTAAATTCTAAACTCAAATTAATAAAATAAATAAGATCTATTATTCGAGTAATATTATTATTAAAAACTTTTCCGGTTCAAAAAAGTAAATAAACAAAAGTAAAACTTTTATTTTTTTTATTTCGCATCCTAATTTTTCTTATTAAATTTTTGTACCCCAACTTTACCAAAAAAAAAAAGATTATAAACAGGAAAAAAGGATATACACATACGCTTTCATTCTAACTGAAGTATTGCTTTGTGCCTCTATTTTATAAAAAAAAAAATTAATAATTGTGCCTCCACTTAATAATAAAATATATAACAATATCTCCGCTTAATAAAATTTTTATTTCTAATTTTTGTTCATTTGCCCACACCAAATTTTTTTTTTTAACATCATCAAATGTGTAAGGAAATCAACAACTCATCTTTTTTTTAACATCATCAAATGGGAACTAACTTCTGTCACTTTTCTTGAGTTATTGATACTATTAGGTCCTGAATTTTGAACATGATGACATTTTAGTCTCTAAACTTTTAAAATTTTCATTTGAGTAATTGATACGGATAGTCTCTAAATTATTTAGTAGGTGATAATTTAGTCCATCTTTTTTAATTTTAGCAAAATACTTACAAATTAAAGGTAAAAGTTCGAGCCGGTTGACCTGAGTCTGGCGGTCTAAATAGAAATTTCAGGCCAACCCGGCTCAGCCTTAAAAAGAATAAGGCTAGTCCAGCCTGACCCTAAAACCCGACGGGCCTAGGGCCAGGTCAGAACTTTATAAGATAAACTTTTAGGCTTAACACCTTGGCCTGAAGGTTTGGGCATGTTGGGCCCGACAGCCTCAGACCGGCCTAAACTTAAAGCTTTACTCTAAACTCTTTAAACAAGTGCAATTAACACCTTTCCATTTTCTCTTTTTATTTTTCACAATTTTGGTCCCTGACAGTAAAATTGACGAACGCTTTTTATATTAAACATATAATCACATTCTTATCTCATAATAACTGAAAATTTTGCATATAATTACTATAAGTGCAACATTTTCTAGTGTTTAACAAGTTTTAAATTTTTGACATATAACGTAATTATTTCTGTATAATCTTAAATTATCACGCGACGAACATGTGGTTTTTTTTGTTAAATTTTTAGAAATCGTCCATTAATTTTACTTCATAGACCAAAAATGTCAAAAATGAAAGTTCACGGTTTATATGCTTTTTGATGTGTCACATTTTTAAAACTTTTTTTTTTGTTTTTACTTTTATCCTAACACTTTATTTAATAATTTTTTTTTTCATTTTGATTTGTCTTGCCTTAAAACTTAATTTTTTTTTATTTTGGTCCGTTTTTGATCTTTTTTTATGCATCCCTAAAACTTAACATTTTTTCCATTTTGGTTCCTTTTTATATTCAGATTTTATATGAGTTTTATTTTAAAAAACTTTATTGTGACATGCATTTCCTTTCTCTACACCTTATTTAATTGCAACTATTATTCTTTAATACATGCATTCTTTCTATTTTGTTTGTGTTTGGTGATTTTAAAATGCCATTTTCTCTTACTTTATTCCTATTAACATAATTTCTTTCATATATGTCTGTGCTTAATTTTTTTCCTTTCTTGTTTTCATTTTATCAAAAAAATCTCTATAATGTAATATTTTTTAATGTACTATTTTTAAATAGTTTTTTTCCGAGTCTTCTAATTGAAATACATTTTTCTAGATGTGTTCCTATTTAATTTTTTTAAGTGTAATCCTTGTTAGTTTAATAGCGATAATTAATATCTTTATCATTAAATGAATTAAAAATATAATAATACGACAATTAAAATTTAACACACAAATTATTCTTCACGTATTATATACGTGGAGTTCAACAAATATATGTTAAAGACGTCGTATTTACTAGAATAATAATTCAAAGGCACCAGAGATTTTTAAAACTTCTTTTTTCTAGAAAAAATGGACTTTCTCTCGTTGTTCTTGTAAAAATGGACTACTGATAATCGTTTATTTTTCAACTGTTAAATATGTATTAAAATTTGTTTATTTTGTATATTTTTTTAAACTGTTATAATTTTGATTAAATTTAACAATTAAAAAATGAGATTATAGAAAAACTCACAAAAAAAGAAGGAAAAGAAAAGAAACAAAAACCAGACACTAGGAGCCCGTTTAGTTGGAAGATTCATTCTCTGATTCGAATCATGGTTCATGGTTCGCTACAGTATTTTCTCTCACAAAAAACACACGTAAATAAAAAATAATTCTAATATCATGGTTCTAATCCATGAACCAAACGGGATCTAAGTCATGCCGACTTTACCACATCTTCTCAACTTCTGAATAGTTGCTGCATGATGTCACTCCTAAGTCCCAACTTCCTTTCTTCTCACACCTGTTCTTACTTTTTATGGTATTTTAATTATCTTCACCATTTTTCTAGCTCAAAATACTCGAGGCTTGTTCTTTTATACCTTTTGAGTTAGCGTGACTTGAGTTTTGATGTTGATATGAATTGATATGTATTTGACTATTATTTACATTGAGAATCTAATTTGAGTTTGTGTTTAGATGTGCACATTTAAGTTATAATTTAAATTAGAAATCTATTTGAGTTTGTATTTGGGTGGGTCAAAACTTGAGTTTGTATTTATATAGTATTTTAATAAAAACTCAATGATGATGGAAAAATTTAATAGGGTATATGGGTGAGGTTTTGTTCGTCTCTTCGTTGTGAACACATAGGAAAAAAATCATCTCAATTAACACGAAAAAGTTATGACATTTTTAAGAATGGAAAAATATTGTTCATTAACTTGAGTTTAAATTTAAGAATTTGAGTTGAATGGGCCTCAAACTCAAGTTAGATTAGATTTTAATCCCAAACTCAAATTCAAACTCAAGTTAAAACTCAAGTTAAAACTCAAGTTAAAACTCTTAATTTTTTTCCTAACGATTAAATTTTTGTTTATGTGGATTAAAGTTCAAATACTTAAAGTGTATGGATCTGAATTTTTATCACTCACTCTTGATTAATACTCTTTTTAGTCAAATGACTATATTATTTAGAAAGGTATTAATCAATAAAAATTTAGACTTTTACATTATAAGAGTAAGTTTAATAATTTTCTCTTAGAATAATAATAAATTGAACAATTTTCTCTAAGAGCTCACCGCTATTCGCCAACAATTTGTGTTTTTCCTAATCCGCTATGCTTAATGCTCTCCTTCTCATCTCATCTCCGGTCTTTATTGTCCCCAATGTACAACTAGCTAGGTTGGCACGGTCGTGATTGGAGGTCATGGGCAGTCGTACTAGCCATCGTTTTGGCCACATGAAGCCATGGCCGACTAAATTTGATCTCATCAATTTTTTTGGTCTTCTAAATCATCGTTGTTTCGAGCATTGTTTAGGGTTAAGAACAATGGAGAGTTTTTTCATGTTAGTTTTGAACAACTGTATTCCAAAAGTAATATTCATTTTTGGCGTAAGATTGAGAATTTTCCAAGAAGACCTAAAACAAGGTATTGTGTTCCCCTAAACCTCACTTAAAATTTCTATCTACATATATACATTTCGAAAAATTAAAAAACACCATTGTATTAGCTTAGCATTCTCTCTCTTTCATTTTTAGGCGCTTGAACTAGCGGTAGTCTACACCATATTTATATTAAAGTTCATAAATCAAATTTTCTCATATTAGCTCAAAAAAAAAAAAAAAAAAAAAACTTCTTATTACTTAATCTATGAACCAAACGCCTCCTAAATGATTATACAAATGTTGGTAAAGAGAATAATATTGATATTGAAATTGGGAGAATTGAGCAGCAAAGATCAGAGAATCCTATACTTCCTAGATGATGTATTAACAGTACATATAACAGGTCATCACAAACTTTACAAAAAAAAAAAAAGAAAAAAAAAGAATGCTGCGATTTCCAACAAAAGGGAAATAATTTAATTTTTACTCCCATTACGTATAATATTTTCGCCCCTGAAATTCTCCTCAAAAAAGGTATATAAAAGAAAAAAAAATTAAAGAGTGAAATTCTTTACTCATGAGATTTCAGTTAATTCAGTGTCAGTACTTAGCAGTCCACTTTCTTCATCTCTCTTCTCATTTGCCTTCTCTTTATCCTCTGTTCTTGAAGCTAGTTCCTCGGCCCGTTTACTCATTTGCTTCCAATCCGTTCTAACCAATGTATAAATCAGCATACCAAAACATGAAACCTGGGCCGAGAGAAGCCCAATCCAAAGGCCCCTAAACCCAACCCCAAGCCCAAAAGCGGCGCCGACCGCGACAGGTAACCCTACCCCGTAAAAGGCACACAAGTTTATTCTAGCCCCCATGGTGGGCCGGGCCGTGCCTGTTAAGACTCCGCAGGCGGCGGTTTGCGGGGTGTTTGCAAGCTCGCAAAGCCCAAGCAACGGTAGTGTTTTGGACACCAATTGCAAGACTTGTGGCTCGTCAGTGTAAAGCTTGCCCCACCATGACCTTGCGGCTATCATAAAAAGAAAGGCCGAAAGACCAAACACAAAAGCGACGGTGAGCCCGAGTATTGCTGTCCATTGGGCTCGGCTCGGTTGCCCTGAGCCCAATGCGTGCCCGACACGCGTCGTCAAGCCCGTGCTTAAGGAAATGGGGAAAACGTACAACATCCCAGTGGTTTGAATTAAAATCCCCATGGAGGCCAAACTTGCTTGAGGATTACTTAACACGCCACACAAAAACATCATGATCTCATACCACCACCATTCCAAGCAAATGGAGGCGCAACTTGGAAGGGCCAGTTTTAACAATGGGCCCCAGCCCGTAAAAGTAGAAAAAATGGTTAGCCCATGCCAGGGATTCAAGGGCTTACTGGAGACCAAGATGTAAATAACCAAGCCCACATTTAGGTTCAAAGTGTTCCAAGCCAAGGCCAATGCCACCCCACCAACACCCAATTTGAGATAAGTGACTAAAAAGTAGTTAATTGGAAGGTGTAGAACGGCTGAACATGTGGCAGCTATTGTTAGAGGAGCAGTTAGGCCTTGTGTTCTTAGGAAGATCCGAAGAGGTTGGAGATGGGCTTGTGCTAGGAGCTCGGGGATCGAGCAAGCCATGTAGATTTTCGCGACACGTGTGATGGCGGGGTCTTGGCCAAGCCAAATGCAAATTGGCTCCATGTTGAGCCAAAGAGCAGAGATTGGGATGGACACAAGAAGGAGGAGGCATAGGGTTTTTTGGAAGGTTTGTGAAAGGACGGACAAACGCTTGGCACCGTAGGCTTGGCAGCATATAGGGTCCATGCCAGTAGAGAGGCCTCGAAGGATTGAGTTGCCGGTGATGTTGCCAAAGCCGAGGGCTAGGGAGCCGCCTGCCAGCTCAGCCTTTCCAAGGCGACCGAGGAAGAGCATGGAGACAACAGAGCGGGAGTAAAGGAGCATGCTCGTCATTAGGATTGGACACGCAATTTTCACTAGTGAACAAAGCTCTTCGTTTACCTACGTACATACATGACACATAATTATTACTTTTGGTTATTGACATATATATAAATTTTGTAAATATGATTATAAATTAATCAGAAAAAATTTCAAGTTTAACCATGGTTTTTTTTAATCCTATTATTTATGTTACTACACAAAATTTTAATGCCACTATAGAAAATAGCCTGCATGATACAAAGTGATAACCTACAGGTTACAAAGGATAACTTGCAGCTTTATAGGTTATGAAAAGATAACCTGCAAGTTATTAGTGGCATAAGATAAATTTAACAACAATGACAGAAGTAAAATAGTGTTACTTTATTAATGACATTTTTTGAAAA
This sequence comes from Morus notabilis, assembly GCF_000414095.1. Lineage (NCBI taxonomy): Eukaryota > Viridiplantae > Streptophyta > Magnoliopsida > Rosales > Moraceae > Morus > Morus notabilis. Next base: position 444,860 of record NW_010358595.1, on the reverse strand, counting down.
TTCCCCATGGAAATGCATTACATTACTCGTATAATATTTAGACTAGAGGTGAGGTAGTGGATATAGAATTATTTTGGTCCAAAAATGAAATTTAGTGAATACTATGTACAAATATTTGTCCCCCACAAGAAACTATGAATGCTTTCGACTTTTGGGCATTATCTAAATTGCTCGTGGCCAACAACAATAGTTATTCCCGGATATATTGGCTCTCTAAAGTCAAGCCAATAGATGGAAAGAATCTGAATCTTCCACAAATATTTGTGGATTTTACTAACCCATGTGTCAAGAAATCTAGTTAAAAGAAGAAGAACCATGTGTCAAGAAATCTAGTTACAAGAAGAAGAAGAACTATATAAGTAATTTTATTTTAATGTCAAATTCTCTAACCCTATACAATTATAAACAAGAGAAGTAAAATGATTGTGACACGGAACAAAATTTGTTTATACATGTACTCAATGTTTTATGGGTTTCTTTTATAGAGGTCAAACAGAATATAAGGAAGAGGACATTTGTTTACATTTTTATCCATAATTCTTAAACCATTGACATACGCGCGCACATTTGACCTCTTTTTTTTCTTGTTTTTTTAGAATAAATTAAATTCCAGCAAAAAGATAGAGAATATTGACAATAAAAAACTGCATTTATACGAACATAAACTTGCACGTTTTTCATTGTCTACTCACAAGTTTTTACATGAATTTTCGTACAATTATATACCAAATGTTGCATAATATAGAACTGTCCAAATCCAAAACCCGACAATGAATTTTAAAAATGTTCCTTTCGGCTGAGATTGAGAGAGATGCTATGGGACTATACAAGCTAGGGCTACAAAGAATATGGTTCAGGATAATTCTTACTATATTAAAAATAATCCCAAGCTTAATATTATTGTTAATTGACCTCACCACTTTACTAAGCTAGCAAGAGTGGGAGTGCGACCCACCACCCACACCTGAATATGCAGTTATCGTACTGTATGGGCATCTCGACGGTACGTAGGTATTTATTTATTTATTTTTTTTGGTCCTCATGGAGAATCTCTTTCTCTTATTCGGCAAGAAGAAAAAGAAAGATATTAAGAGGGGAAAAAAAAGCAAGAAAGATAGAAAGGGAGTTATATACTCTCGAAAGAGAAACGCTAGAGACTCAAGGCATGCAAGCTCCAGCTCTAAGCTTACCCTTTTTTTTTTTTTTTGGTCTTGCAAAATTTTAAATACATATAATAATATGTGTGTGTACTAGCATATGTATTCCTTTTACTTGCAAAAACCAATGGCTCTAGGTTGCTAAGAAATTGACCAACCATTTTACTTGGAAATGCTAACTCATTTTCCGGACAAAACTAAAGTAAACTTTTTTTTGCTAAACTGCCTTAATTAATTTGTTGGTCTCTAATTAAGGAACAATAGTTGGTGGAACACTAGCTTGGTGTAAATTATATTGGAAACTAATACAATGAGAAGAGGTTATATATATATATGTGTGTGTGTGTGTGTGTATCAATGTCAACCTTAATCATTGAGTCCAAAATGAGTGATTTTTGGAGATAAATGTGGAAGGATGTCTTCCTATATATTCCTCATTTAATTTGGTGCCATTACCATATGACAGAAAAATAATTTTCTTGTTACTTCGCCCTTTCATTAACCCAATTATGTCATTGCCAACTTTCAAAAAAAAAAAAAAAAAACCGAATATTTGCCACACTGAAAAAGAAAAATATACAAAATAATTTACTCAACGTTTATTTGGAACAAAAACTAGTTTAGAGTACAGGTTTCCTTTTCCCCTTCCACACATGTATATGACTTTTTATGACATGATTTTATTAAACTCATATATATTGTGAGAGAGAGAGAGAGAGAGCGATGGAAAAGGACACAAGAAGAAGAAAAAGAAGACGTTGGAGAGAGAGAGAGAGGGAGAGGAGAGAGGGAGAGGGAGAGAATAATAGTACCTCACTAAGTGGAAGAGTTTCGGAAAGGCCGTTGGTCGAAAAAAGGCGATGTAGAAAGCCACCGCCGCCACCACTGCTGCTGCTGCTGCTGCTGCTACCGTCGCTGCCGCTTTCGACGACTCGAGCTCTCATTATTGTGGCTTCATCATTATGGTTTTCTCCACCAAGACCATCCTTTAAGATGAAAGGGTCACGAGTACTATTTACAATTCCTCGAGATTCAGGACCAGGGCACATGATGATATATAGGGTGTCTATCCGAGTTTTCCAAAAGGGACAGAGAAAAACAAACCTTAAAAAAAAGACCCCCCAAAAAAAAAAAAGTAGTAGTACAACCAACGGACCAGTTTCCTCAGATGGCGTGTTTATTCTCTGGGGTTGGGTCCAGATTAAACTGACTATACAAGGATAATATATTGTTTCTACAAATATCAATAACAGCACACATTTTTTTTGGAAGTCATACCAAAACAACTTTACTATATCTATATATATTTGTTCCATGTCTTTACGTAGCATTTTCCCATTAAAGAGGATGCACAAATTTAAATGTCCGTATATACATGTATAATGCAGGATTTACATTTTAAATCGTGCCCATAATTAGAGCTTACTTTAAGACATATACATACATATACATACACACACACACACATATATACATATATTTGGAAAGTCCAAGCACATTTAATATTTTAAGAACCCGGGAACCGTATAGATCATCACTACCTGATCGGTTGTGCTGTGCTACTGCTCTTCAGCCATGTTATGGGAAGCGTTATTGCAGAGAAGATGGAAACGTAGGGAAATTATCAAACAAGAATGGAACAAATATGTCTAGAGAATTATATATACATAGATTCATTATATATACACACATATGTATGTATGCATATATATGTATAGTTATACGCTTATATATACATCGTATATTTATGAGATTGTTTAAGAAACAGAATCGATATGTGTCCACTTGTTTGCGTGCGATGTTTTAAGAAACAGAATCGATATGTGTCCACTTGTTTTTTGGGGGGGTTTTTTTTTTTTTTTTTTTTTTTTTTTTTTTTTTTTTTTTTTAACTCGATCGAGGAATATTTTTTTTTCTTGCCATATCACGTAATGCCAATCACATGGGCCATGGGAAAGAATTGAGCCACTAGTGGACTTATATATATGTATATTATGGAAGCGTTTCTTTTTTTTATCTGTTTGGGAAAGTCAATAGAATAGGACAATGTTGAAAATTTTTCTGCTTTATCAGGAGATTGGGAACTGTCCAGGTAAATTAGAGGAATTTATTTTCAAAAATTTGTGCATCATTTCTGTGAAAAGTTTTAAATTTAATGTAGATATAAAAGTGATTCGAGTGAATAACTAGACTTTAAATAGAGGATAAATGATGGTTCAATTATAAATTTATACGATTTTAAGTGAATAAATATATCGCTTTGGTAGTGCGCATCAATGAGCAATGAAAGTCCTAAACCATGTATAATTTCTTATTTTCTTTTCTAATTTTTTTATAGTTTTTTTTTTTAATTTTATTTCTATTTTTGTTGTTGTTGCAAATATCACTTGGTGAAAAATATAAATACATATATTAATTTATATATTGTTAATAGACAACGCGATATATTGGATTTTGGATAGGTAAGAATATTTGAAATTAAAGACCTTCACGTACTGTAAAATTACTGTTAGACTAAGCGGTATAACTGGACTACATTATTAACTTTCCTACTTCAGTTTCACTTGATCGACAAGGATCAGCAACGTTTTAACGTTCACTATTAATTACTCTTTAACAGTGTCCGGACAATAACCCAACTTAACCAAATAATTAGTCACTTGTTTATTTGAACTATTTTTACACTATTTGGGTGCTCTATTCTGGTGCCCTATTCTCTCACTTTTTAATTATAAATTAGGAGTCCAAATTATTGAGAACCTGCTGACCTAACTACCGATCAAGGTGAACTATATGTTGTGGACCCCGCTTTTATAGAACATAATTATTGGTGCTCTATAAAGAATTAAGTAAAACGAAAACTATATATATAAAATATATGACATATATTATAGTTGTTCAAAAAACTAATTAGAACCATAATTGGTGGGATATATATATATATATATATATATGTTGGTATCAATTTCGTTACATAGAGATGACCTTTTCTATATAAAAGAATATTTTAAAATAGCAATTAGGTAAGGGGGCATACCGACATTTACTGCACATGTATTTTTACAATCGATCAAATTTATTAACAAAACAAAATGCACAAGAGAAAAGATAAATATTGAGAATCCATCCATAAAGACTAACAAAAAAACAACCCTATACAAAACAGATAACAACTGAAATAAAAAAGTAATAATAATCTACTCTTCAGCAAAAACGTTAAGAGAGGTCTCTCTTTATTAGTAAAATCTAAAAGGAAAAAACAGGCAGGGCATAAAACTGCATGATCTAATTTATTTATACAAGTTAAAACCTTTCGCACTTCGAGCACAAGAGCATGCACATTTTATTTTGAGATAAAAGTATTTGATACCTCTGTTATATTAAGATATCTCAAAAATATCTTGTAAATTTTATAATATTAAAAATTTACCTTTTATGTTTAAAAAATGATTTTCTAGATACTCTAAGATCATTTTATAAGATATAATTTATTTATACAAGTTAAAACCTTCCGCACTTCGAGCACAAGAGCATGCACATTTTATTTTGAGATAAAAGTATTTGATACCCTATGTTATATCAAAATATCTCAAAAATACATTGTAAATTTTATAATATTAAAAATTTATCTTTTATGTTTAAAAAAGATTTTCTAGATACTCTAAGATCATTTTTTAAGATATAAAATGTCTAAATTACCTTTCTAATTAATTAGTTAAAAACAAAACTTTTGCTCAAAATTACGTTTTATAAAATATTTTAAAAATATTCTCAACAATAAAATGTCTAGTTGTAAAATGTTTTGTAAAACTTAATTCTGGGAAAAAATTTTAGTTTCTAATTAATTAATTAATTAGAAGAATAATTTGAACATTTTATGTTTAAAAAATGACTTTAAGGTACCTAGAAAATGTGTTTTAAAACTTAAAAGTACTTATTTAATATATCAAAAATATATGGTGTCGTCGAAATATTTTGATATAATAGAAGATATAACCAGAATGATTTTATTCCTTTTATTTTTAAATAAGTGGTCGCAGTCTAATTTAAAAGTTTTTAAAGATCTCTGAATATATTGCAAGACCTCGAGACAAGCTCTTTGCAAAAACAACTTAGAGAAAAATTTTAGTAGTAAAATATCTTTTCAATAATTTTTATTTGTAAAATGACTATAAAATGATTAGGAACGACTACTATTTTACAAAGCACAACCGGGTGGTCATTCTTTATAAAAATGAAAAAAATCATTTTATCAATTTCACTTTATTAGATAGTCACGCTAGTAAATTTCTCTCTCGAGACAACTAATTCCATTCCTTTTTGAGCAATTGCGTAATTGTCTATTTTTATCAAACTACTAGATTTAGGCGCTTCACTTTTTGCTCGATTCCTTATGCTTAGATTAGATTCTTCTAATCAAACTTTCTTTTATCTTTTACATATGAAAGATTAGTCTATGACTTTATAGGAAATTTCTTTTGAGGGATTTAACTGTTTCTCTTGAAAATCAATGCAAAAAGGGATTGGAGCAAATTAAACCTTATTGTACACTTTGAGTGGTGTAGTGTAAATTAAATATGCAGCTAGAACAAGAATAATATGAACCTATTATAGGTTTGGTTGAACCTATTGACCTTGTTCGTGACTATCTCGATGAGGCTAGGGTTACAAACCCCATCAACTAATTTTTCTACACCAATTTGTTTATCATTCTCATAAGCAAAACTACTAATACAGATATACCATTGTTATTATCATATCTAGAGTAGCAAGAATGGAAAATTTGCTAGGAACGACTTATCTTGGGATATAGAATTTGGAGGTTCTTTAACATCTTATGATTTTTGTAAGGTCCGTTTTTATCCTGGTGTCACAAGTGGTGTTGCAACACTTTACTGTAACACTTTTTGTGACAGAAAATCTAAAATTAAATCAGCAAAACAGTAAAGCAGGAAACTAATGCAGAAACGTAAAGGACACTAAAAAAATGATATCGCAGTTCGGTGCGCACACCTACTCTGCGGGGCCACGCCCAGACAATGATCAATCCACTAAGTTCAAAAGATTACAAAGGACCGAACGGTCTTACACACTCAACGACTCCCTCCTTGATGTTGTTGCCGTTGCCTAGAATCTCCTTAGAAAGGTTGATCAGCGAGCAGCACTCGACTTGACGGTTTCCTCCCGAAACCAAAGAAATCTTCTCCCGAAGAACCAATTCAAAAGTGTTCTCACAATCCGTCGCAACACATCAAGCGACACTTAACATTACAATCTCATTTTGATATGGACAAATGCAACTTTTCTGTTTTCAGCCCTGTGTGTTCATTACACGTTCTGCCCTCATCATCACAAACCCTCATACCACTTTGTTTTTCATCAAAACAATCAGCAACACTCTCCCACCGACAATAAGCACTCCCAATCATAGTAAGGTCTCCTCCATTAACCACAAAATCAGGTCACAGCCCCATGACAGTAAAAAGACAATCATTCCCAATATTTCTCACAATTCTTTCCTTAGAAGAGCCAGCCATAATGCTCCAGAAAGTCCACTCTTGATTTTCAGCCAATAAACATGACAACCAAACTTTCCTTAAGAGGACTACCAATTTACAATGCCAACCAATATTACAACCAATTTGCCAAAAATAAGCCAACACAAAAAATGCACTAACAATTTCTCTGGCTGTTTAGGTTTTGCACTCGTTGTGTCTTCTTAGCTTCATTTTGATTTTATTTTTATCCTTGACTTGATGTCATTCATGTCTTCAGTTTTTCCTTCCTCTATGTCTCTAGGTCGATATTTCATTGTTGTTCCATGAGCCCCTTTAGTTACCCCTAGATCGACTGATGTGTAGTTGATGCTTTGGAGGATGATTATGTTACTTCTTTTAATGGAAGTATACATCACTCCTTGTCTGTAGGAATGATTATCCGTCAATAATGAAACTTAGATCACTAAGGATAAAGCTGTACCCAAGACCCGCTATTGTTGGTCCTAACCTCTGGGTCGGGCGGAACCAAAGTTTTGAGCCCAAAAGTTTATTTGGGTCAGCCTAGCTCGGCATAACCTCCTATTTTTATAGATTTTTTTAAAGTACCTTATAAAATTCTAAGCTAGGTTGGGTTAGGCCTACACCTTTTGAGCTTTAGGATCGGGCTGACCCGTCTCTCTTCTATTTAGGGCCGGCCTGGCCTGCCCTGAAATTTCCATTCGGGCTGGGCGGCCTGAACTTTTACCTCTAACTAAGGATAAGTTTCCCCAACTTTTCTCCAGATATTTTAGAGTCTTATTTTAAACACAACTCGATGGAACTAAGTTCTTTTCAGTTAGGGTACTTATATGAATCATAAATATAGATTTCAAAATTATTTTAGTAGGGATGGCAACGGAGTGAGATGGGGCTAAGGTCGGAGATTCTCTGTTGGGGAAACTTTCTCTATACCTGTCCCATTCCCTATCTAATAAAACAATGCATTTCAAAGTTATAACAATCTAAAACAAAAAAGGAGTATAAATTCACTATAAATTTAAACCAAAATAAAAAATTGGATAAAACAAACTAAATTTTAAACATATACACATACACCAAACCTTAATAATAAAGCCACCAAAAGACTAATTATTATTTTTAAATGTTAATATTATACATATTTATTTATGTAATATATATATATATTTATTAACAGGAATGTCGGGACGGAGGCGGGGGAGGGAGTGCTTCCTCATCCCTACCTTGCTTGAATTTGGGGGCAGATTTTTTCCCATCCCCAAAGTAATATTGTTCCCCATCCATGCCTTTTTAGGAGCGGATCCCCACAAGACTCCGTTACCGTAGAGAATATTGTCATCTCTATATTTTAGATTAAAAAATATTGGTAGTCATTTTTTTAAGCAAGGATGAGCTTTTTACCCACTAGTACCCACTCTAAATAGGGCAGGTGTGGGGTTATTAAATGAGGATAGGGGCGGGTATAGGGGTTTAAATTGTCCCCCAAATTATGAGAGTGCACCGATCTCGATATAAATATACATGGTTTTGAGATTCGATTAGTTATTTTTAAAGTTTGAATTTTTGTTTGAAACCTTGGTTTGTTTTCAATGTTATGTTGACCAATTTCATTTTTAATTTGATGCAATTTATTTAAGTGTTAATAATATCGCAACATTTTTTTGATTGAGTAAATGAGTAAGGTACAGGGAAAGCTTTCCCAATGGGGATTTCTCAACCTCGATCCCGACTCCGGATACGTGAGTATAAGGGCGGGTATGAGGAGCAAAGGTGAAATCGGGACAGGAGTGGGAAAGTATACCTGATCCCGTTCTGCCCGATGCGCATCCCTATTTTTAAGTTTCCTTATTTCACATTGGAAAGGTTTCTGATTGTGTGCATTTAATTTTATATGTCTTGTTTTTATTTTGACCATGTAATTGGCCTTTAAATTTACCACACTATTACTAGCAATTAAGAGTAGTGATGATTAATGGAATTACAATATACTTCCACCTTTTGATTTCTTCTTTCTCATCTTCCTCTCAAATAGCTTCCTAAATTCTCCTCTTTCCTCCTAATCAATTCTCTTTTTCCTCTATGAAGCCTACATGAATAACACTGCAAACTAATCCAACATATCACAGATTCATTGTCACGCTTGATACAAATGACAATAAAACTAAAACTCATTGGAAGATTAATATAAGCTTTATAACTAAACCTAAAAAATGTTTAAAAATACACAAAATGCTTATTTTACATATTTGAATATATGTCATGCATATGTAGACACATTATTATGTGGATCAAATTGGATTAGTTACTAAAAAAATTACATGGTCTTTCTATTCGCTCCGGCCCCTTCTCTCCTAATAGAATGGGGCCATTAATTATCTTTCTAAATTTTCTTCTGCTCAACAGCCTCATTCTCGTTCTTCGGCTAAATAGATTCATCCTGATCTTAATTGCTATAAACTTAATGTTGATGCTTCTATTTCCTCCAAGAAACAGAGTATGGGCATTGGGGATTTTATAGGTTTCGTTATAGCAGCGCTTGCGAAGAAACTTGATGGCGTTTTCTCTGTTCACGAAGCTGAAGCTGAAGCTATTTTCATGAGTCTCTTTTGGGTTTTAGATGTTGGTTTGAATCTTCAGTTCGTGGAATCTGATGCACTAACAATCATCCTAGGTATGAGACACTCCTCTTTCTTTTGTAATGAGTTTGGTTTATTATTGTTAGATATATCTAACTTATTATCTTATTTTTTAGGAGCTAAGTTATGTCATGCGTACAGCGAAGCTAATAGAGCTGCCCACATTTTGGCTGTTTATGCTCTTAAAATAGATAATGAGCTAATTTGGTTGGAGGAAACTCTAACAATCAATTGTATCATATGCTTATTCTTATTAATAAATAACAAATTATGTTCTCAAAAAAAAAAAAAAAAAAGATTAGTTACTTCCTTTTACATAATTCACGACTGATTGATACTATTTATTTCACAAAATGTCAATCAATTTGTAACACCTCGAGAAATTAAATATGATTAATTAAGATAATTGAGATTTATTAGTATGCCTAATCTGGTTTAATTAATTAATTACTGTTATTAAATTTTCCTGATGTGTAAGTTTAAATACTTCCAAGGAATTTAAAGGTTTTCAGTATTTATATTTTCACACCATAAGTTTGTGTAGACACATTTTTTGGACTGTCTTCTTAAATATCTTTGACATCTGCCTTCTTCCTTTTTCCTTTTTCTTTTCTTTCTTCTTTTTCTTCTTTTCCTTTTCTTTTTCCCGTGACTCCCTCTCTCTATGTCGTTTACTCTCTCTCTCTCTCTCTCTCTTTCTCTCGTTCGTTCCTTTCACTCTCTCTCCCGTTCGAAATTGTCACCAAATCATCTGGATTTCGAACCAAAGAAGGATTTAAAGGAGTTTTCAACGTCAAGGGAAAGATTTGAGCTAAGATTTCAGAAAAACTTCTCTTGAATCTCAAATTTTTCTGTTAGAAAACCTATTTTAGTTTAAAATGGATTTTGATGGATTTTGGGTAAAATCACGGTAAAAATTGGGGATTTTTGGTTCTTTAGACTGGATTTTTCATTTAGAACCTAGATTTAGTGGTTTTGCTTTGAAATATCTCAGATTAAACTCAGATTTGCAGGTTTTTGAGCTGATTCGGTGAGTTTCCTCGCCTTGTAGATTCCCACTAGCTGACCGGTGGAGAACAACCTCTCTGTCACCAGTTGACCGGTGCACACGGGGTTTGAACCTGTTTTTGTCTAAAACCCTGTTTTGACCTCAGTTTTCAAAGGGAACCCAAATTAGCTTCATTTGGGGACCTAAAGTAGATGGATTAGCATCGTTAATCCATGTTTGGAGAGTCAAACCCTTAGAATGATGATTTGAAACATGAAATGATTTATGAAATTTGTAATGGGATTAAGGCACACTAATAGGAAATCAAAGTGTATAATTGAGATTGAATTACTTTAGGAATGGAAAATGAATCCTAAAACGTTGTTTTGTATAAATGATGCCAGAGGCTCAGTTTCAAACCTCTTTTGTCAGAAAGTGTGAAAGTCCTAATCACTTTCTTGTAATTTATTTTCAACTAAATGTGGGGCTTGTTTAGAAATTTCTTTAATAGTTTCCTTTTGATTTTGATTATTATATTTCTAAATGTTAAATACTTTCCTTAATCATGTTTAATCTCTAAACGAGCCTCCACGTCACTAACCCCTATTTTGGGGCGTGACACAATTAAACTTCATAGGTTATCTGAAATTTGCATATTGAATTGGAACCAATCAAGACTTATTTATAGGTTTAATTTTTTTTTTGAGGGGCTTATTTACAGGTTTTAAATATCCCTATTAATTGTAATGTCATACTTATCAACTGTGTTACTTCAATATGTTCAAAAGAATAATCACGCAATAATACAATTCAAGTCATTAACTTAAAAAAAAAATAAAATAAAAGTTATCAATGCAATGTGAGAAACAAAAATGTTGGAAACTTGAAATGCAATGTCAACCTTAATTTGAAAAGACTACAGTGACTAACACAAATAATATGTAAGACTATCTTCAATGTAAATTTTAATACGAATGTTATATTAAGCACCAAAAAGAGTGAAAATAAGATATTTTACGTGGTATTTTCATTTTTAGTCCAATGCGCACATTACTATTTCATATGCTATATTTACTTTTTGGCATGTGTCAACCAATAATGCTCTAATGCCAAAGTTTTCATATGCATGCATGTCGGCAAATTTATTACCAGATATATATATAGTATATAGTAAATTTAGCATTAAGAATCACATTGCATTGTAGAGTGATTAGAGATGAGTATTGGGTGGAACGAGGTCAGATATGCGTCCTCCATTCTCAGCCCCGCTTTTATTTTTGCTCCCTGTATCCGTCCCTATACCCGCACTATTCAGGGTCAGAGAATTCCTATCGGTAAAACTTTCTCTATACCCTACCCATTTACCCATTAAAAAAACGTGTGACATTATTAACACTTAAATAAATTACATCAAATTAAATATAAGAATTCAACATAACATTAATATCTCATGAAAACAAACAAGGTTTCAAAAGAAAAATCAAAGCTCTAAAAATAACTAATCAAAATTCAAAATCACATGAGATCGAAATTCTAATAATTCATTTCAAGACCTAAATAATAAATTAAAGCCTTCAAAGTAAAACATTAATTATCATATATAATATATATGTGAATTAAAAATATTTCTAAAAGTATATGTATCAGCACGGGAACAGGGTGAGGGGTCCACCCCCTTATTGGGAGACAATATAAACTTCCATACACTCTATCCCCGTCTCCGTGTGAGTATACCCGCACCCGTGGGTAAAAAGCTTATAGTTCCTAAGAGTGACTTTTTATTCCAATACTAAAATTTTGCGTTGTATATAAATATAGTAATACAGATGCTCTGACGTTTCTTTTCCCTCCTTTTTTAATACCAAGCAAGTTGCAAGAGAAAAGAGGAAATCATCACATGGTTTCCCT